>NC_054835.1:60917247-61072247 GCF_018345385.1 Vulpes lagopus
ACCTGTTCCCAGGGAGCCAAGGCTTTTCCTCCTCAGCTGTGGCATGAAAGGCACACTCGGCTTCTGGCCCTCCGCCCCATCCCCCTGCCCCTTGGAGGGCACCCCTGCATAGGGACGTGCCGGGGGAGCCACATCGAGGCTCCGACCACGAGGCCTTCCTTGGCCGCGCTCAGCCCACCGCGAAGCAGCCTCTCCCTCACCGAGGGCCGCGGCTCACGTCTCTGTCCATCGAAGGAGCGCAGACTCTGCCCTCTGAGGCCCGCCCCGGCCCTCGCGACGCTCGTGGCTTTGGCAGGTGTCCGTCCTCTCCGTGGGGGGGAGACGCGGCATAATAGAATGTCCACACGGTGCTGTTGTGAGAATTAAATCAGAAAATGTACTTCAAATAGGACAGGGGCACCCGGGGGCCCAGCGGTTGAGCGTCACCTCCGGCTCAGGATGTGACCCAGGTCCTGGGACCGAGTCCCGCATTAGGCTCCCTGCAGGGAGCCTGCTTCTCCCTCTGCCTGTGTCTCTGCCTCTCTCTGTGCCTCTCATGGATAAATGAATAAAATATTTTTTAAAAATAAAATAGGACTTATTCTACATATTAAAAAAATGTTCAGTTTCCATTAGCATTAGTATTGCTGAGTGTTGGTAGTGACAGAAATAAAATCATTCTACCAGAGAGACTCCTGACTCTGGGAAATGAATAGGGGTGGTGGAACGGGAGGTGGGCGGGGGTTGGGGTGACTGGGTGACGGGCACGGTGGGGGGCACTCGGCGGGATGAGCACTGGGTGTTACACTCTTTGATGGCAAGTTGAACTCCAATAAAAAAAAAACACATAAAATAAAATAAAATAAATAAAATAAAATAAAAATAAAATAATTCTACGATTATTTGGGGCCAATATATTAAAAAAAAATACTCCCACTGCACTTGTATCTCTGTGGCTGGACAGGCTTATCAGTATAGCTCTTCTGAGAAAAGGGAGCAGACCCTCCAAAATAAGCTCCAGCCTGCATGGTTAGGGCCACAAGGAGCACAGAACTACTCTCAAACCACTGTGCAAAATAAGAATGTGCCAAAATCAAAAAGAAATAAAATATTTAAATAGATAAACCAAAATACCAGTAGCAGTTACTTCTGATTGGTGGGGTTATGGGTGATTCGGATTGTATCCATCTGTATGCCCTTGTGTGTTTTGCCCACACTGACCACCTATTGCGTTTATAATATGAAAAAAAAAAATAAAAGCATTACAAAATATGGAAAGAAAGCCTCCTCCTAAATCCACAGCAGGTAAGACCGTGTATGAGAGTTTCATTCGGCTACAAAATTTCTACAGTGAAAGGTGTTCTTGGGTGAAGCAAAGAGAATTCGTCTGGGTGGCTGGGCCCGGCCCGGCCTCGCCGTCGTGCGGCCGTCATACAGGCCTGGGGGCGGCCCGCCGGCCTGCCAGCCTCCCTGTGGGGACTAGGGTGGGCCCTCAGGGCCAGCTGGATCCTCACGGGGACCTGCAGCTGACCCCAGGCCCTGAGCTCCGTCTGCAGCCTCCGTGCACAGGAATCACCCCGGCCCTCAAAGTGGGCTGTGAAGGACGCCTCCCTCGACCCTTGTCAGCTGTCTCAGACCTCGGCGGGACCACCTCCCACATCCACTGCGACCTCGCGTGTGCACAGCAGGATATGGGTTAAGGGGGGAGGAGGGATCCAGGTAGAGGTTAATGGCAAATGTCCTCTGCCCTCAGACATGTGACAATGACGATGAATCAGAGGCGTCCGGTTCTGAATCACATCTGCTCTCCTTGAGAAAACAGCGTGAGGGCCTTTCTCTATCCTACGAGTCCTTGAAAAAAAAACAAAACTGGCAAAGCTTTTCTTGGGGGGTTGTGTCGTGGAACCGAGTCCCAGCACAGCTGGTAAGGAAGGCTGTCGGAAGATGCTAGGGTCCTAGGAACGTGGTGATTGGACATGCTGAGCTTTCCCCAAAGTGTGTTCCTCAGATGCGTGACATGAAACACTCTTCCAGAAAAGAATTCCATGGGCAGCCCGGGTGGCTCAGCGGTTTAGCACCTGCCTCCAGCCCAGGGCCTGATCCTGGAGACCTGGGATCGAGTCCTGCGTCGGGTCCCTGCATGGAGCCTGCCTGTGTCTCTGCCTCTCTCTCTCTCTCTGTTGCTCATGAATAAATAAATAAAATCTTAAAAAAAAAGAAAAGAAAAGAATTCCATGGTCAAACAAGTGGGGACAGCGCCCCATATCCCTTTTCTTGGGGACAGAGAATACAGACCAAAGGCCTGAGCCTTTCTGCAGTAGCCCATTTTTTTCCCCAAATATATTTCATCAGGAAACTATTCCGGACTCTTCTCGAAAACTCTTCTGATGCTTGGGTTTCAGAGAATACACTTGGGGAAACATTAACTGAGCAAGTACTACGTTTGGGAAGCCATGCAAGTACCTCGATAACCCGCAGACGTGTTTTTTCAGGTCTTAGGCAGTGTTTTCTTCTGACGTCCAGGCTCACGGACGGCAGCCATCCCTCCGTCCCCCTGGGAGGCTCGTGTGAGGGAAGGCCCAGGGCAGCTGTGGGATGGCCGGGGACCGCGAGCACGCTGTTCTCTGGGGCCGACTTCTGGAGAGTTCCAGGGGAAAGCAGTGCTTTCGCGAGGAGCTCTGGCAGCAATATGGTCGGAAGTATTTATTTCTCGGAGCAGGAATGATAATTCCTCAAATACAACGTTTGCGATACCCCAACAGACGGCAAACTGGAGGACAGAGTGGTTCCCCTGCCCAGCAGGCCCTGCCCTCCTCCCTCCACCCCGCACTCGAGGACAGCCCCGGACACAGGACTCGGGGATCTCACGCCCTGCACCTTGTCCGGGCCACTGGGCCACCACACATCCTAGGGCCGGGCGAACCCCTGACCCAGATTTGAGGGGAACAGACAAGCAGCACGAGGTGGTAGCGGGAGAGCCTGGGACAGTCTGCTCTGACCGACAAAATAAAGAAGGTCTGAAAGTCGGGGAGCTGGGGCCAGGGGCTGATACTGGCCGTGGCTGACCGGCCACACGGGATTCCATTCTGGGTCATCTCACCTGGTTGTTCCGGAAGAGTGGCCAACGCGGGCCGTTGTTTTTTCTGTCTGGAGAATCTTTTGAAGGGCGGGGCTTATCACTTGCCCTCGCCCAACTTCTTGGGCTTTTTTTTTTCTTTTTGTAAAAAACGGAGGGGTGGAGTAAGGCCAAGAAATGTCTTTTTCTTTAATGCATCATTTATTTTTTTTTTTTAAGATTTTATCCATTCACTCACAAGAGACACAGAGAGAGAGGCAGAGAGAGAAGCAGGCTCCATGCAGGAACCTGACGTGGGACTCGATCCCGGGACACGGGGTCACGCCCTGAGCCCAAGGCAGACGCTCAGCCCCTGAGCCCCCCAAATGTCCCCCTTTTTGCATAGAATTTGAGAATGATTTTTGACTTTGAATTGAACTCATATGCACCTCAGTAAGCTTTTACGTGACTCATAGAAGAAAAGTCTGAGTGACATAAGTGAGGAAACCGTTGAACAACTTCACAACCTCTCCTTCTGTAATAGCTCTCAGAAAGGGGCCTCAATAAATTAAAACACTGAGATTTCTAATAACTTTAAAGGCATCATTGTGTTCTTCACTACCTACGGTAACGGACACCCCAAAGGTGGGGGCGCCTGAGCTCAGTGTCCAGGGTTACCTTCCCCACACCCATTCTACAGCAGTCGTGTAGTTTAGGTGGAATTAACCCCTCCATCAGCCCCAGGGCTCAGGTCTGATTGTTAGGATCCATCGGGATCATCCCACCCCCTTGCCGTGGACGTTGGCTTCAGTGGCCTTGGCTTAAGCCAATCGATGGCTGGGTCAGCGGGAATCTCAGAACGTCTGTTAGGTAGTTGCGGAGAGCAACCTATCTTTCCCAGATAAGAAAAAGGAAGCACGTGAATCTACTTGTACCGACAGATATCCTATAACTTCAAGGGGTCCAGCCCTAGGGTGAAGCCCACACTGTCGACGGAAGATAGAGCTCTGAAAAAAAAAATGGAAGCAACAGAGTCAACGATGACATCATGGAGCTAACCGTTCTGAAACTCACACCCCCGGAGTTCCACGGAACCTATTAACTCCGTCATTGTTTAAGGTGAGGCGAGTTGGTCTTTCCGTCACTTGGAATGGAGAGGCTTTCCAACTGAGGCAGAAACATTGGTCTGTGGCACACCCCGAAAATCACATTAAAATGAGCACAGGTACTTACAATTTCATTCCTGGAAGTACTTGGGTTTTGTTTTTTTTTAATATATGATTATACTTGTTTTAAGGTCAAAATTTAATAGGTTCTGTAGTTTTTCCTTAGTAACACCTTCTTTGCCTTTAATATCATTGTTTTTTTTTTCAAATACTATCATTGGTTTTACTTTTGTCTCGTTTATTCTTCGTCAACACCAAACTCCTGACTTGCCTATTTTTAAAAAAAATACTATCATTGGTTTTACTTTTGTCTCATTTATTCTTCGTCCACACCAAACTCCTGACTTGCCTATTTAGGAGGAAACAAAAACAAAAGGAAGAGATGTCTCTTTTTAAGTCAACAGTTACTTCTACCTCATAAAAAATTCTAGAAAGTCGGCTTTCTCGATAGGGTGTGACAGGTCTCCTATTTACAAGGGCAATGAAGCCTACTCCTCGGGCTGACCAGGTAATGGGAAACGTGTGTACCAGGCCCAATTTTGTTGAAAAACAAAAACACAGCCAGGTGTGGTCAAATCCAAATCCATGGTTTCCCTCCCCGAATCGCACGTGGCATTTCTTTGATTTTTCTAAGAATCTAAGAATCACCGTCTCCGTTGACTTTTCCCGGGGCTGGAAGGCTAACTGATATGGAAAAAATATCACATTCAGTATTTAGGGTTGAAGTCTGGGCTCGAAAGGCCTGTACAGAGAGGCTTCGTCTGGGTCCTTTGGACGGCGTACTGTGGTTTTCCTTCTTCAAGCCACGAGGCAAATCTCCAATTGACAATATTGGGGCCGGAGCACCAGAAAAATGAATTGTGTGGATGAGGCAACACGTACATACTGAACCCACAGAGATTCATAGTATTTATTTCAGGGCCAAGGTGATTCCCTTCAGCAACCTGAGCTGCAGTCGGTTGGCTCCTGGGCAGAATTAGCGAGAGGTTAAGAGAGTTATTTCTACTTGGTGACTAACCCCATTTGATTGTCTTAAGTGCGTCTGGCTTCTGGAGCGTGTTTTTATTTCAGATGATTATGAATGTTCCGAGTGGACTCCTTGCCGCCCACCTGGCTTAAGGACTGTAAGGCACTTCGGAAATCAAATTTCAGGAAAGAAGATTGGTTTGAGAAACAATGAACGAGGAGAAATCTTCTCTTTGCAAAGCTGCTGTGTGTCAAAGTTTATCCTCATTATATTATGGTAGGAAGAAAAGAACAAATTAAGACATTTAACTGCTTAAAATTTGAGACCCAATTACATTTAACACTGCAAATCGTGTTACAGGACCTGTGGGCTTACCCTCTCCCTGTGTGAAGTCTGGTTGTATGTTAGCAAATAACATTTTTTTTTTTTTAAATTGTGGAGTGGGTCTGAGCTAAGTGGATAATCACCACTACACATTCTCTGCCATATAAAAGAAGATCCTGTAGGATCTAAAGAGTTTTATAATGATATCAAAAGTCCTTAAAAAGACTTTTAAATATGCTCCTTCCCTGCCCACTATGGCTAGCGCCGGCATGCTTTAAATTAAGAGCAATTGTGTAACTGCTCAAGTTCTAATTTCTAATGTTAGGGATCATTCAAATGCTCAAACTATCCTTTTAAATTGGCTCCCATAATGAAAGAACCATTAAGGGCTTAGTGATGTTCCAAGAACTCTTCCAAAAAGAGAGAGAGAGAGAGAGAGACAGGGAGAGAAAGGGAGAGAGAAGGAGAGAGGCAGGGAGGGAGGGAGAGAGAAAATTGGCTCCTTTTCTTTGGCCAGTAACCCATGTTTTAATTGAATTTTGATGAGATGATGGATGTTGTGCCGCATTCCAAGTCTATATGCTAAATTAACGAGGCTGTCTGCTTAGTTTCCTCTTTTTTATTATTTATTTTTATTTTTTATTTATTTTTTTAAGAATCTTTTGAAGGCCCACTGAGATGAGTTTCTGCTAATTCTCTTACATAAAGTAGGATGTGGAGGTCTCCGATTCCTGCTCAGGGCCGGGAATGGCCGTGTTCTGCAGGCTGGTGCCCTGCTGGAGCTCCAGGTACGTGCTCAGGGGTGGGGGGCGGGGGGCGGGGGCGGGGACTCCTCAGGGAAGACTCTATCGCAATATTCCACAGTCACCCCCTAACGTGTTTAAAACTTCCCTTAATATTTTTTAAAGACTTCGTTGTGCATCTCTTTACAGAAAGAGCATGTCTCCAATGTCGAGTGCAGGTACTTCGTATTTGTCTATAAAATAAGAGTGATGAATGGAGCACTTGAGAAAATAGGTAATTTCAGCAAATTCCGGCACCCGATTATTCATTCGCTTCCCAAGCTTTGGGCTTTAAGAAAAGTTGGGGGGGGGGGACTCTACAACTCATTTTTCTTCTTATCCTGAATAGTTTCAAAACCACAGTCTTTTTTTTTTTTTTTTTGTATGGTTGACACATCATGTTACAGGAGTTTCGGGTGTACGATTTAACGGTTCTGCAAGTTTATATGTGATGCCGGGCTCAGGGCAAGGGCAGTTGCCTCTGTCCCCTTGCGTCCCGATTACGATGTCCTTGCCACATTCCCATGATCTGCTCGTTCTGTAACTGGAGGCCTGTGCCTCCCCCGCCCCTTCACCCACTCCCCCCAACGGCCCATCTCACTGCCCTCAAAACCATCAGTGTGTCCTCTGTATTTATAGGTTTGGTTCTGCTTTTTGTTTATCTATTCACTCGTTTTTGGTGGGGTTTTATTTTTTTAGATTCCACTTATGAGCGGAATCATAGGATATTGGTCTTTCTCACTTTCTCAGTCTGACTTATTTCACTTAGGCTAATACCCTCCATTGTTGTCTTACATGGCACAATCTCATCGTTTTTTATGACTGTGTAATATTCTGTTATGTATATGACATATATATATATATATATATTTCCTTATCTATTTGGGGTTTTTCAAAGATTCTATTTATTTATTCATGAGAGACACACAGAGACATGGGCAGAGGGAAAAGCAGGCTCCATGCAGGAAGCCCGACGTGGGACTCGATCCCAGGACCCTGAGACCATGACCTGAGCCACAGGCAGACGCTCAACTGTTGAGCCACCCGGGCGCCCCTCTATTTGTTTATTGATGAATACCTAAGTTGCTTCCATATTTAGGTTATTGTGAATAATTCTGTAATCACGTAGGGGTGCATATATCTCAAATCCACAGTCTCAAAGGTTGGCCCCTTCCCTAGAATGTGAGGGCTTAGGAGTAGAAGAGATTTTTGAATTTTGCTTTTAGAGTTTTGAGTCTTTTTAAATACTGGCATAATGGTCATTTTATTTCTTAAATTACCCAGTGCAATAGACCTGCCTACTTATTGAAAATAAAATATAAGTCCATTCATCATTCTGGTGCCAAAAAACAGCATACCAAATGGTAACTATCCACCTCCCACAGCCTGGAGGAGTCAGAGAAGACCCTTCCACCAGAGAAACCCAGATAGTGGGGTCTGGACTTGAGGCGTGGCAGCCACGAAATTCCCAGGGGCCACGAGCGGACAGACCCACGGCTTGGGTCTGTGCTACAAAGAACTGATCCCCACACACCCTGAGACACGAGTCTAAACTTCAGGCAAATCTCTCCTACCTGACTTTGTCCAGAACTTGCCACTCAGAATAGACCCACTACCAAGAGTCTTAGCCACCCATCCACACCGTAACATCCCCTTTTCTATGACAGTATTATAGGCTGAATTGTGTCCCCCCTCAAAATCTGTATGTTGGAGTCCTATTGCCCAGTACCTACAAATGCGACCTTATTTGGGAATAAGCTCCTTGCAGATGGAGTCAGCTAAGATGAGGCCATATTAGAGTAGGCTGGGCCTCTGGTAATATGACTGGTAGCCTCATAAAAAGAATAAATTTGAACACGGACACATGCACGCAGGGAGAGTGTCATGTGCACATGAACACAGAGATTGTGCTGACACTTCTACAAGCCAGGGAACCCGAAGATTGCCTGTAAAATGCCAAAATCTAGGGGAGAGGCAAGGAACAGATGCTCTCACAGCCAACAGAAAGAACCAATCCTGCCAACATCTTTATCTCAGATTTCTGGCTCCCAAACCATGAGACAATAAATTTCTGATTTTTAAGGCCCCCAGTTTGTGGTGCTTTGCCACGGCAGCCCCATCAAACTAAGACGCTAACTCAGGCTCTATTACTCAAATGCCCCAAAAGAATCATGTATAATCCAAGTTCAGATACAGATGTCAGAGGCATTTATCTCCAATGATGAGCCAATTTGTCAGATTTGGGGTGCAGATAGTCTTAAACAGTATGGCCAGGAAGTCAAAGCTTTCCCCTTTTCCTGATGATATAAGCTGTATTGACATCTAATTCGAAATACTAAACAAAAGCTCACTTTTGACTAATGTTTACATGTCATCAGAGATCAAGTAAATCACATCTTCTCTGGGTCTTACCTTCCCAAGTGTATGGTGACAGGCATAGCAAAATAACTATTAAGATCTCTTCTACCCCCGTATGCTATTATTAATTGTTATGTTGTTACTTCTTGCTGTAAAAAATATATATATATTCTCAATGAAAAAAAATTTCAGAAGCCATAGAAAAATACAGTTCACACTTATTCCCCATATCCAAAGAAACCAGTCTTTGGAATAAAGCCTCCATTTTAATTTAATAAACAGCTGTTACATGAAATGTCTATTTGCAGCCGACATGCTTTCAAAAGGGGCTTGGGGTGGCTTCCTGGACACGCCAAAGGACTACCGAAATTAGGCTAAAAGTAGAAAGTCTTTGCGATGAATACAAGACCTCGCTGGCCAGAAACAGCCGCCGATGGCTGCCAATGCATGTTCCACAGTGGCGGGGGCTCTGCCTGTTTGTCTGCCCCCTATGCTTTGGTGGCTGCTCCAGGTTTGTTGCAGAAATCACCCTAAAATGGGGCCATGAATACGAGGCAATTATCTGAAACTGACCTACCCAGCATTCTCCAAGCTTCCTAACAGCCAACGGGGGGATAGTCCTTTCTGGGAGGGACCAACAATTACCAGGTCTAAGCACCCTGGAAACCACTCATCATTGAGGCATGCTTGGTCTTTGGGATAAAGATATTCCTCACATCCTATCTTTCTGTAGCAAATATATTTAAGCTGTTCTCAGAGTGGTACCCAGACAACAGTGCTGTCTGTGAAATAAATGATGCAGTGACTCTCTGGCTTTAGCTTTCCTATCTAGCCCGATGTTTGCAATGGGCCAGAATCAAAGCTGCTGGCTTAACACTCAGTGGTCTCTACTATAGCCCCTTAATTTGTAAATAACTATGCTTTGAGAAAGCCAAATTGGACTTGAGTCTTTATCCTGATTTGTCCCTGAAAATTGTACTTTGTCTCCAGTAAACCATGAACTTTTTTATTGCCAAATATTCACTATTAGGTGGTAAAAAATAAATAAATAAATAAATAAATAAAATAAAATAAAATAAAATAAATAAAATAAAATAAATAAAATAAAATAAAATAAAATAAAATAAAATAACTAAAATAAAACAAAATATTAGGTGGTTTGTTTATCAGAAACAAGTATGTATTGAATAATTATTTCCTTCCACTAGCCATACCATCTGGGGAGACTGACTTTAGTTTGACTTATTCATTACATATGCACTGAGCATCTATTACGTGCTAAACACCAGGGGTACAAAGTAGAATGAGATAAACAGAGTCTTTTCCCTTGACGAGCCTGCAGGCTCACGGCAGAGCCAGACAAACAAATAATTACAGAACAGGATGATGAGTGCTATTATAGGGGAAGGATGACACAGTATATGACTCATAGTATAAGCTCAATAAAAATTTGATGAATGAAAGAATTGATGAATGATATGGAAGCACTTGGCAGGGACAACAAATCACAGCTTGGAGGATCAGAGAAGGCTCCCAGGAGGAAATGATATTTAAACTAAGACCTGAAGGATGAGCAGGAATTTGAAAAAAGAAGAAAGGGGAAGGGATGACCACAGGAGAAAGTATTTTCGGTAGAAAGAACAACAAGGAAAAAAGCAAAAGGAATCAAGAGACAACATGATACCCTGAAAAAATTGAAACAAATCAAGGATGATTGGGAACGTAGAGTCACATAAGGTGAAGCTGCAAAATAAGCAGGGACAAGAGCCTGCACAGATTTGTAAGCAGTGGTAAGAGGATTGGACTTTATCCTAAAAACCATAGAGATCGATGAGAAAGTTCTAGAAGGCCAGCAAAAACCCTAATCATATTAGCATTTTAGATGATTCCTGTTGCTACAGGAGGCATCCAACGCTGGAGAAGGGGGATCTGGAACGGGCAGTGGCATGGGGGGGGGACGTGCTATTCAAGAAATATTTAGGAGGTATCATCAAAGGGGCTGGAACCCTGATGTGGAGGATGAAGGGGAGAAATGAAAAGAGGATTGGCCAGGCATCTGGGCACATAGTGTTTCAGTTGTCTGTGTTGCTGTATAACAAACCACTCAACACTGAATAGCTAAACAACAGTTTATTATTATTTGTTATTATTTATAACCGTTTATTATTATTTATAAACAACTGTTTTATTATTTTGCACGATTCTCTCCGCTGATGTGCACAGCTGGATGGCTCCTCTGATGATTGGGACTCTCTCCTGTTTGCAGTCGCCCCGAAGCTTGGGTTAGAGCAGCCAAGGAGGCTTCAGCACATGTCCAGGGCCTTGTCACAGGTGCCTGGGAAACTGGCTCATCTGGAGTGTTGGGATACCTGGGCCTCTGCCTTCCTTCCGTATAGACCCAGGGCCTCAGTATTGCCCTGGAGACCCTACAGAAGGGCAGCTGGACATCGGAGGTGGCAGTTCAATGCTCCCAAAAGAGCCAACGTGGAAGCTGTTGGTGCCGTGTCTCATTTCCACCACATTCTTTTGGTTAAAGTGGGTCACGGGGCCAAAGAGAGTCAATGTGGGGTGATGTGGACAGGAGTATGAACGCGGGAGGTCTGGGTCCCCGGGGCCCTCTTCGGAGAAGAGCTACCGTCCACGGTGCTAGTGCTCACTGAGAATTGAGAAACAAACAAACAAACAACAACAACAACAAAAAAAGACTAGAGGAGGAGCCGTCTTGAGAGAGGGAGAGCTTTTAAGCTGAATTTCGAGTCGACAGAGCTTCAGATCCATAGGAGACGTCCAGGAGGAGGGGGACACGGGTAGGGATCTGTAAGTTAGGAGAGAAGCCTGGACTCGAGATGGAGGCTGGAGCGTCCCCGTCGTGTGGCAGCTGCTCTAGGGAGACGGAGGAGAGTGAGAGGACATGAGAGGCCGGGGTAGAAAACTGAGAAACTCCAAAATTTAAAGATTGGGATTGGGAAGAAGAAGCTTAATGGGAGGCCGCGGGGACGAGGTCAAAGGGGTCACAGGAAAATCAGGAGAGCTCTTTTTTTTTCTTTTTTTAAGATTTATTTATTAGCAAGTCAGCGGAGGGGCGGGGGGAGAGGGAGAGAGAGACGCCCGAGCAGACGCCGCCCGGAGCGCGGGGTCAGACAAGGGCTCGAGCTCAGGACCCCCGGGCTCCCGGCCTGAGCGGGAATCCGGAGTCCCACGGCACTTAACCCCCCAGACGCCCCAAGGACACCTCTGACTCGCACAATCCAGGAAAGGTTGGCAGGGTCAGGTGCAGCCGGCCAGGCTGGAAGCCAGAACAGGCTGGTGATGATGTCGGAACAGAACCCCACCCCAGCCACGGCGGGCGCACTGGGGGCTCCCTGCCCCGGGCCCGGACTCGCAGGGCCCTGAGGAGGCCCACGCGGAGCCCTCGCCCCAGAGGCCGGGCCATGTTCATCCCGTGTCTCCGCCCGTGAAGGGAAGGACCTGGAGCCCCAACGGGGGGCAGCTCTCAGGGGGTCCCCGTGCCCTCGGGGCCTCGGCACAGCCGTCGCCCGCAGCTCTCCCCAAACCTGCCGGGGCCAGAAGGAGGTTCCACATGAACTATGGGGAAACCAGAAAACGTGGTCCTCCGCGTCCCCGGGCAGGGGACGTTAGATTGAACCCGGCGACACCATCACATGTCTTTGTGACAAAGGCCAAGCAGGGCAAGGACGAAAACGGTCTTTTGGGGGGAGCAAGAAAATTGTGTCCGCATCCTAAGCAGCTCAGCACGACGGGCCCTCCAGAGAGGGGCCACCGAGACGCGGGCGCTGAGCACGGGCAAGTGTCCCCGGCCACCTCCGGAGATAATAATCCCCGACGACTGTCCTGAGCCCAGGACCTGGGAGGTGCCAGCTCTCCGAGCCTGGTCCGCCGCCCAGATTGCCAAAACCCTGCCAGGGGTCTTCTGTGGCAGGAGGCAGCGCGTGGCCGGGCTGGCGGGCTTCGCCTTTTCCATCATAAGTAAGAATCAGCGGAAACAGCAGCTGTGTAGAGGCTGCAGCCCAAGCCAGATCCTTAATTCCATTAGAGAACCAATAATTAGAAATGACTGTTTCCTCCCAGTCTGAATTACAGGATGATTATTTCCCTTTAACGTTCACTGGCTGTCCGGCATGGCAAGGCTGCAGCATTATTAAAAATACACTAATTGGGGGAGGAAGTGGCCAATGAGCAGCAGTTTTCCAGCTTCCAGGGTCAATTTAATCACAGGGACAGGCTACGTGGGAGGGACTAAAGGTTCCGTGAAATTCCACTTAGGGGTTTTTCCGAGGGTAGCCCCGGGAATCCTGGAACGCCACCGCCATCCAAACAAAGCGCCCTTTCACATCACCTCTCCTCCTCATGATTGAATTTACCGAGAATTCAATAAAATCACATCAAGGTGTGATGTACAAGAAAAAAAGAATTTTTTTTCTAGTAAGAAGAAATGACCCATCAGGATCAAGTAGGTGAAACCACTCCCTTCACCAGGGGGAAATAATTTCAATCTTCAGTAAATGGGAAGAAAAAAAAGAAAGAGAAGAGCCTTGGTGAAAGTCAGCCCAAGGACGTATTTAGGGTGGTGGGTAAACTTCATGTTGTCTTACAGGCACCATTTCCCCTAATGATGGGAAAGAATCAATTATTTTAAAAACATTCATGTGGAGAGTAAAGGATGCATTGAAATGACAGTTCTGCTCTCCCTCCGGCAAAAATCCATCTAAGTTGGAAAAATAATAATGCCCGAGTAATAGGAGCACACGAGAGACTTTTCACAGGACGGTTGCTTTCCTGTCAGAGCCGCGGGCCCGGCCCCGTGTGACCCACGCGGCCTCCGCCAGCGTCCACCTCCGCCCAGGACCCGGGCCAGACACTCACGGTTCTGACATTTGTAGATTATATTTAAGTCTCTCTTTTTTTAAAGACTTTATTTATTTCAGGGACAGAGAGAGCGCATCCTGAGCAGGGCACCGGACGCGGGGCCCGATCCCAGGACCCCAAGATCACGACCGCAGCAGGCCACCCAGGCGCCCTTCAAGAGACAGCGAGGGTCTGTGGACAGGCCCGGTGCAGTCGAGGACGGGGACAGGCGGGGCCCACAGGGCCCCAGGCCAGGGGCTGACGAGGCCTCGGGGGCTGTGCGGGGCCAGCAGGCCCTATACTGGGGGACCGCGTGCGCCCACCAGGGCAACGGGCCAGGGGATCAGGGCCAAGCAACAGCGACGGAGAGGCGTCCTCTCTCGGGTGCAAAAGGACCAGTATCTGGGCTGGTGACAGAGCCCCGAAGGCCGGTGGCTGAGGGAGGAGTGCAAGGAGGTCCGAGTCACTTCGGATTCACCGAGACGTGTGGCCTTGTCAAATCTGGTGACATGGTGCATGGCCAGGGAGACGGTGGCAGCCTGGCGGGGGACTCAACCTGGTGCTGATTGTGCCCTCAACATAATAGTTGCTAAACTTTCTGTGGATGAGAAGGGAAGGAAGGGAAGGGGAGGGGAGGGGAGGGGAGGGGAGGGGAGGGAAGGGAAGGGAAGGGAAGGGAAGGGAAGGGAAGGGAAGGGAAGGGAAGGGAAGGGAAGGGAAGGGAAGGGAAGGGAAGGGGAGGGGAGGGGAGGGGAGGGGAGGGAAGGGGAGGGAAGGAAAAAGAAAAGAAAAGAAAAAAGGAAAGGAAGAAAAGAAAAGAAAAGAAAAGAAAAGAAAAAAGAAAAGAAAAGAAAGGAAAGGAAAAGAAAAAAGAAAAGAAAAGAAAAAAGAAGCGAAGGAAAGGATAGGATAGGATAGGATAAGGAAGACAAGGGAAGGGAAGGAAAGGGAAGAGAAGAGAGGAGAAGAGAGGGGAGGGGCAGGGGAGGGGAGGAAAGGAAAGGGGAAAAGAAAGAAAAATGCTTTTCTCTTTCATCCATCATTGATGCTTTAAAAACCAGTGTGGGGAGATCCCTGGGTGGCTCAGTGGTTTAACGCCTGCCTTCAGCCAGGGCCTGATCCTGGAGCCCCAGGGTCGAGTCCCACGTCGGGCTCCCTGGATGGAGCCTGTTTCTCCCTCTGCCTGTGTTTCTGCCTCTCTCTCTCTCTCTCTCTCTCTCTCTCTGAATGAATACATAAAATCTTTAAAAAAAATAAATAATAAATAAAAAATAAAACCCAGCGTGGCCGCCTTGAGTCGTGCCCAGTTGCAGTCGTTTCTAGGCTCCAGAGTGAAAGGACATTTCAGG
This sequence comes from Vulpes lagopus, assembly GCF_018345385.1. NCBI lineage: Eukaryota > Metazoa > Chordata > Mammalia > Carnivora > Canidae > Vulpes > Vulpes lagopus. The sequence continues at coordinate 60,932,094 of NC_054835.1, forward strand.
TAAACAGGCGTCAAAGTCCTAACTCTGGGAAACGAACTAGGGGTGGTGGGGAGGTGGGCGGGGGGTGGGGGTGACTAGCTGACGGGCACTGAGGGGGGCACTTGATGGGATGAGCACTGGGTGTTATGCTATATGCTGGCAAATCGAACACCAATAAAAAATAAATTTATAAAAAAAAAAGGCAGATGACAGGGCGTCCCTTGCACCCCGAGGAGCGGTGACCAAGCGTCCATCGAGCGCTGAGGCTGGGGCAGTTCCAGCTCAGTGACAAAGCGAGTGCTCCGGGCTCCAGGGCTCCAGGCGGTGGCCCAGAGCTGCACTCCCCGTGGGCCACCAGCCTCAGCCCAGGTCACCGGAAGCGACTGGGGAAACCCGCGTGGGTTGGGGCTGGGTCGCAAGGCGGCAGCGGGCCGCTTGCGGGGTGCTCCTTCCATGGCCTCCGTTTTGGTTTTTCTTTAACAGAAGTTCAAGTGTGTGGGTTTGCAAAATGTGAAAATCTATTCAGAGGATTCAGGAGGATGAGGCACGCGTGAAAATGTGCGTTTATTACTTATTTTATCATCCTGGTTGACTAGGTTCTTCCAAAAAAGAGTATTTTTTCAAAGAAAATATTATTCCTTTAAAGTCTAGCAAAACCTGACTTCCAACCCCATGAAGCAGTAGTTTCTCCTCTTTATTTCTTTTTAAAGATTTTATTTATTTATCCATGAAAGAGAGAGAGAGAGAGAAGCAGAAACACAGGCAGAGGGAGAAGCAGGCTCCATGCAGGGAGCCCAACACGGGACTCGATCCCGGGATCCCGGGGTCACGCCCTGGGCTGAAGGCAGAGGCTCAGCCGCTGAGCCCCCCAGGGGCCCTACAGTTTTAATTTTTTTTTTAATTTTTATTTATTTATGATAGTCACAGAGAGAGAGAGAGGCAGAGACACAGGCAGAGGGAGAAGCAGGCTCCATGCACCGGGAGCCTGACGTGGGATTCGATCCCGGGTCTCCAGGATCGCGCCCTGGGCCAAAGGCAGGCGCTAAACCACTGCGCCACCCAGGGATCCCTACAGTTTTAATGTTTGACTTTTTGTTTTCCTTATTACTATCAGCACTATTCTTGTATATATTAGACATGGTAAAGTTTTTTGTCTCATTTTGTTTCTTTTTTTTTTTTGGTCCCACAGTGGACAGAGAAGTGGAGAAGGTTCTATAGGAGAGAAATTGCTCGGCAAAGACACAGAGACTCCCGAGGTGCCGGACAATAGTCGAAGAGCGAGAACACGGAAGAATGTGTTCGTAGAGAACACCCGTGTAGGGGCGCCTGGGTGGCTCAGCCGGTGAGGCGTCTGCTTCGGATTGGGTCGTGATCCTGGGCCCAAGCCCCACGTCGGGCTCCCTGTTCAGCCTGCTTCTCCCTCTCCTGCCCTCCACCTCCGGCTTGTGCTCTCTCTCTGTGAAGTGAATAAATAAAATCTTTAAAAAAATAATAATAACTTGGCAGCTTGGCGGGGGGGGGGGGCAGCGGCTTAACACCACCTTCAGCGCAGGGCATGATCCTGGAGACCCGGGATCAAGTCCCGCGTCGGGCCTCCCTGCATGGAGACTGCTTCTCCCTCTGCCTGGGTCTCTGCCTCTCTCTCTGGGTCTCTCATGAATAATTAAATAAAATCTAAAAAAAAATAATAATAACTGAACTCTAGCTGTTTGGAAACAAGGATGAGGGGGGAGCCTGGTAGACTCAGTATGTTCACCTTCAAGACAAAAAAGGAGGAATGTGTGTGATAAATACACGGGTTCCAACAGCTCCATGTACCGCCAGGAAGGGGGTGCAGTTGTCTGAGTGTGGCCTGGCTGGCGTCCTGGTGACCTTGGAACGGCTGGGGGGACCTAAAACACAGCAAAATGGAGCGCAGCAGTCGATCAGCATTATATGATTCCTTATGTAAGGATTTTGTAACTTGAGGAGTCCTTGCAAGCGATTTAATAGCATCAACCATTTTTGATATGACCTCAGAAAATCTCTATTAATCATCTCAAATTTAAAAGCTGACAGAGGAGAAGTTGCCTTTCCCTAAGTCAGAAAAAAAAAAAAAAAAAAAAAGCTTCTCAACTGACCCAAAAGTTGTAGCAGGAAAAAAAAACATTTTGATCAATAATTAAAATCATTGCGGACCAGGCTTGTTGCATCAAGACTCTGAGGTTGGTTATTTATCAGATCTTACATATCCAAGTAGATGTAGCTTTTAATGTGACTTAAAAAGTTTATAGACCATTGCCTTTAAAATTCATCCATATTGATTGATACTCAACGATATTGATTCTACTGTATTAGATTGAGTGGCTTATTTTAAACTACAGTGCAGAGAGCAGTACTTTGCTTGAAAACAATAAAATAATAATGATAATCATTTTTTTCTCTCCCCCTCTTTTAGGCTATGACCAGGAGAGAATAACTACAAGGAACTACTAATTTACAAAATGTGCAGATGACCTAGTTTATTCATAACCATAGGAGTTTTAATTTATTAAGCAACAATTTAATATAAACAGTGCCTAGTAATTCTAGTTCGCTGTGTGTTTTGTGGGAGAATAATGTATTGCTTAATGGGGAAGATAAATCTATTATTGGAAAATTTTAATCATGAACAAAATTGTGTTGGGGTATTTTCACGGGAAGTAATTAGTCGCAAACTGTCTTTCCCTGAAGTGCGGGGGTACGCGGAGCAAGTGTTCTCAGGCCGGGTCTCCTGCGGTGGACGGGCCCGGGCGCGGGAGACACAGTCCTGACCTCCAGTGGGCCCACCGCGTCCGTCCTCCCAGCTACCCCACTGCGGACCTCGCACACAGGACAGGCTGGAAGTGGGGGCTCTGCTCCGCGGCCCCGAGCTCGGCAGAGGTGCCCCAGCGGACCTCCCCACACGTGGCTCGCGACCCTGCCCAGAGCTGCTCCCACCACTCGCGTCAAAGCATTTGTTCTGGAAGGCCCTAGGCAAAATGCGAATGTCCACCCAGACGGGGAGCATACCACTTCGAGTGAACCCACGAGCTCTCGGCTTAACTGGCATCGACGATCGCAAGGAAGCGGCCATGTGCGGTGGGGAGCCCACGGTGACAGCAGGCCACCTGCAGCCAACCTCACCAGATGAGGAGCGCCCTGGTCCACGGAGCCGAGAAACCAGCGGCAGCTCGTGGGAGTAAGGTGAGAGCCTCGGGGGCACTGCCACGCGGTCTGGGAGCCAACCTGATGCCACCCCAGCTCTCCCACCCCATGTTCCAGCTCCATCTGTCTCTGGAGGTCAACACGATATTCTGTTACCGGGCCAAGCTTTCCCCCCCTGCCAAGGAAAATTGATACTGACGGATCTCTACGCACGTTCTCCGGGCTTAGCAGCACCCACGACGCAGGGATCCCTTCTCTCGCCCGGCATCGATTGACCGATCCCAGGGAAAACCACGAGCAGCCCAATGGGTCACATACCAACGCTTGGATCAGTCACTCGTCGGGAGGAAGGGGCACCGTGATTGGGTCGATCCAGGCCAGGTGCCTGTCCCTGCGGCGGGAGAAGGAAAACACGAGGGCGGACTCCCAGTGGAGCTCCACGAAGTGGAGTAAGAGTTGTCTCCAAGGGAAGGGGGGACCGTTGGTGCCGTTAAAGAGATCTTAAGCCGTTACTCGTCACCGTAGACAAATGATGTCCGGGATCCCCACAACCCACAGCTCTGTAAGAGGGTCACCAACGAGCCTGCTCTCCAGGCTCAGGATTTCGAAACCCCGAGCAGAGAACCACACACACCTGACTTCTGGTAAGAGACTATTTAAAGCGTGACTCCTTCCCCTTTTTCCTTGAATCATGTCAACCGTTGTAAGGATACTGGGAACCGGAAGCTCTGGTTGGCTTTTGAGCGACCCCCAGGAGTCTCTGAAGTGGCTTGGCTGGTGTCTGGTCTGCAGGAAGTCCTGGAAATGGGCTTACGGTGACCGATGCAAGCCACAGATACAGTCTTTGCTTTCTCAGGAAAAATGTCTCAAAATGTTGAGTGGGCTTGAATCGAAGGCATCCCCGGCGAAGGGTGGGAAAGCACCGGTGGAAGGCGTGGACAGAGAAGAGCAGCAAGAGAAGGGATCAGAGCTGAGACCTTGGGGAGAAGCGAGTGAAGGAGGGACGGTATACGGCGAACACGAGGGGGTCCCTGCGGGGACGTGGGAGACCCCGGGCTGGCTTTGTCAGCTTTCTGATCCTGCCAGGAGGGCCTCTGCTGAACACCTGCCCCCTCACCAGCCCGCTCCCATCATCTCTCCTTGGCCTCAGAGACCCCCACCTCCTCATGCTTCTCCCTCTGCCTACTTCTGTCTTGTTTACTTTGGGCCACCATGAGTTTTCACGCACTCTACCACCGCGGCCCCATACCTGGCTTCTCAGTCTCTAATGCCTTCCCCCCGCCTGGTTGCAATCTGTTCTCCACCCTCCAAGGCAATAGACTCTGGACTGGGCCACATGCTTACTCAAAACTCTTCACCGAGTCCACCTAGACTCAAAGCAAAGCCACAGCGTGGCCCCCGGGGATGACTTGTGCAACGGCCCCGTGCGACGCATCCCTCAACTGCACAGTTCTCTGAAGGCCCTTTGCATTCTGGGGCTTGGTTTTGGTTCTTGACCTTTCAGCCTTTGCATATGCAAAGCCTTTGCTGTGCCTTTTAAGCCCACTGTGCCCCCCTCTCCATTTCCAAAGGCAGTAAGTCCTGGAAACCAGCTAATGACACCTTCAATACGCAGTATTTCTGAGGGTAGAGTCTTAGCTGCTACAAAGAAAAAAAAAAAAAAAGATCCCCTCATATCACGTGGCTTAAATAAAAAGAGCTCAACATTTCTCCCGCACCGCAGTCCGGAGCTGAGTCCAGGCTGGGAGAGCCGAGCCGCCGCCCCCAGCGTGCAGCTCCCTTCTGCTCCGAGGCAGCGGCTCCTATGTCTTGCATGCATCCCGGGCATCCGAGGGATGGAAGGGGCGAAGAGTGGCACGACCCCCTGGGCTAATGCAGACACAGGGCGCACTGCGGCTCAAGGTGGGGTGAGCAACGGAGTGTGCAGCTAGCTGGGCAGCTGCGCATCTAGCAGACGCCCCAAAGCTGGGTCCTTAGGGCAGGGAGGAATGGGCCTGGGTGAAGGGCACCAGTTGCCGCCCTAGAGCATTAGCCCCCAAAGCTTGCAGAGTTGCTGAGAGGCAAACAAAAGAAAAAGAAAAAATGAAAAGAAAGAGAAAGCGAAAGTGAAAGCAAAAGCCAGCCAGCAGGAAAGCAAGGAAGGAAGACTAATCAGCCCTCCAAGGCTGCACACAGCCCCTACCCCCCCCCCCCCCCCGCCCCTGTCTTTACAAGCACCACCAGCTCAGTGGAGGGGAGTCACCTGCCGAGGGGGGTGGGCGTTGAAGCTCTCAGGTGGGGAAGGCCAGAAGCGGAGCCGATATTTAGTCAAAAGGCACCCACATGCTGGTGGTTGAAATATTGAAGCAGAGCTGGTAGAGAATCCTCCTCTAGGATCTCCTCGGGCCCGCCTGTGATCCTGGCCGCCAAGTCCTCTCTCACCCACCGAATCCACTCCAAAATAAAGACACGAGTGCACCGGACAGAGGTTATTGCACCTCACCCTTACCTTCCTCCTGAAATCTTGCTTTAGATACACACAACCTGAAGCTGAATTAGCCCTATTTGTAGGACGCATAACAGGGGAGCATGACCCCTGCGGGCGGGGCTTGACTTACAGAGGGGAAAGGCTCAGCTTGAGAGAGGGAGACACGCAGGCTGTGTCCAAAACAACACAACAAGACTTTAAGGAATTAAAATGTGGGGGCGCAGTGGGTTCATTATCTGCCTCAGGGCGTGACCCCTGGGGTCCCGGGATCCAGACCTGAGACCCACATCGGGCTCCCTGCGAGGAGCCTGCTTCTCCCTCTGCCTGTGTCTCTGCCTCTCTCTCTCTCTCCGTGTCACTCATGAATGGATAAATAAAATGTTTTTAAAAATAAAGAACAAAAATACATAAATAAATAATAAAGAACAAAAAACAAAGAGAAATTAAAATGTGGGAAAGACAATGAATTCAATAGAGAGCCCACCAAGGACATCTCTGGAGCATCAAATCCTTCTTCCCGTGGGTTAGGCAGGTGCGATGCACTGGAAAGAACCCTGGATAGGGGGCGACCAGACCTGGGTACCAGCTTGGAATGGTGAAAAGAATGGGCTTGTGTCCTGGTCCTGGTTGACAATACAGACGATAGTAGCCTCTACATCGGTAGGACAGGAAATAGTGGTATTTACCCCAAGTGGCCATGTGACCTGAGCGAACTGGGGTATTGCGGGTGACAGACACGCAGTAGGCACTCAATACAAGTTTTGGTCTTCTTCCTTGACCTCTGTCTTCGCTCTTTCCTACCCTTCCTCATGCCCTGGGCCCCGGCGGGCGTGCACACCTGCACACCTGCACACCTGCACACGCACGGGCACGGGCACGGGCAGTGGGACCACAGGCAGGTCACCTGATGTATGGTCTCCGTGTCTCAGTGTGCAGGATTTCTCGGGAGGTGGGATGAGGCACGCGCAGCAGACTGCAGATGGAGGGACTGCGGGTTGGAGCCCCGAGGGGCCGAAGGAGCCAACGCTTGACTTGAGTTCCCATCATAGCCCCACACGTCCTCGGCCGAACCAGCAAACCGGCCACACTTGACGTTTCAGCGCGTGTCTGGATTCTTTTATAAAAAATATTTAATTTATTTATTTATTCATGAGAGACACAGACACAGGCAGAGGGAGAAGCAGGCTCCTTGCAGGGAGCCCGACGCAGGCGGGACTCCATCCCGGGACCCCGGGGTCACACCCTGGGTCAAAGGCAGGTGCTAAACCGCTGAGCCACTGGGGCTGCCCCGCATGCATGGATTATCCCCCAACGTCTCGTCCCCCAATTCCACCTCTGGGGCTGCCCTGGCCCAGGGCAGGCTCCGGAGCGCACCTGCTGAGTCGAGGCCTGGATGTGCCTCGCTCCCACTGACCTCGCAAGGCAAAGGCAGCACAAAGCCGGACGTTCTGGAGGTAGGTGGGGGCCGATTTCCTACCGAACCCAGACTAACATTTGAAAACAGAAAAATGAACCAACTCATGAATTATGCTGTTTTACACTTGTCTCAAACTGGCAATTGCTTGAGGAGGAAAGAGCCTCCTGTCTCGGTCATTGTCAGCTAATAGATGAAAATGGATGCTTTTCCAAACCTGCATTTGAATTTCTAAAGTCTAAGGTTTCACACCAAGCCCCAAATTTCAGTCAACATTTCCACTTACTAAAAGGAAGTAATCGATGAATAAACTTTGTTTTTAAAGAATTACCTTTGGGAAGGGAAGTAGAAATCCATGCATAATTCATGGACTGGCAAGCGATGATCTCCCAGTGTCTCTTTAGCGTTGCTCACAGAACACCTGGCCCCGGAGGTGCAAAACTCCCCATTCTCTGCAGACCCATCAACAAGTATTTGGTGTGTTCTGGGCTCCGTGTTAGAGGAGTTCAAGGTGGTGGCAGGAAACCGTTAGGGAAAGGGGAGGGACGTAATCAAGAGCTCGGTTTTAATATTATAAATAAAACATGTCCTTTGAACCAGATGCTTTTTTAAATTTTAATTTGGAAGGCTAGAAAACAGAGAGGCGTGTGGCTGGGGCCTGGGGAAGGGCCAGGTGGGCCTATTAAGGCAGTTAGATTTTATCCTATAACAACAGAGAGGCATCAAGCATGTTCTGTGGCATGTGTGGGGTGATGGGGAGGGATCTGTATTTTTGGAACTCCGAGGCAACTCGTGGAGGGTGAATCAGAGGGGACTCGCCTGGAGGGAAGGAACCGAAGGGAGGAGACTCTCACGGGGCCCGGGTCATCTCTGCGCTGTGAGGAGCTGAGCTGGGGCCACGTCCCCTTCCCGGTCGCCGAGGATGCTGCTTGAAGGCCCATTCCCGGAACATGAGCCAAGGGCTTCGGTGAGCATCCGAGGGTGGGGAGGGAGAGCGCTGCCCTGGCAGGACCAACCATGATGCTTACGTGGCTCTGAAGCAAATTTAAATGATAGGTTAACTCAGGGGTGAAGGAGTGGAGTTAGATGCTTTTCCTTTGCTTCTTCGCATCGTGTTTTATTTTTTTTTAATATTTCATATATATACTTTTTAGATTTTATTTATTTATTCCTGAGACACCCAGAGAGAGGCAGAGACACAGGCAGAGGGAGAAGCAGGCTCCTGTGGGGAGCCCGATGGGGGACTCGATCCCGGGACCCCGGAGTCATGGCCTGAGCTGGAAGCAGGTGCTCCACCGCGGAGCCCCCAGGGCGCCCCACAAATTTCATCTTTAAGCATCTCTACATCCCGCGTGAGGCCCGAACTCACAACCGAGATCAGGTCCCGCACTCCACCAGGGAGCCAGCCAGGCGCCCCCTTCACCGTGATGTGACTAAGGTGTTAGTGCCCTTCTATTTTGCACGCGGGGGACACTGGCCTGGTTTGTATTTGTCTAAATGACAGTATTATTTGGAATCGTTTGTCTCTCTTCTTCAGGTTTCAGGAAACCCATCATGGTTTACTCTTACTGATGCCTCCACTCCCCTGGGGCATAACCCGGGGGCCGGCCTCTGGAAGGGAGACTGGAAACAAACTCTTTATTTGCCCTAAAACCGTAAGTTCTTATCACTGTAGAGATACAGTGAACCTCGGTCTGTCAATTTGGGCAAACACACACACACACACACACACACACACAAGACAAACCCACACATCTTACTTAAATCAAGCATGTTTTAGGACCTCAAAATCTAAAACTACTGTGTCCATATTTCCTAAGGATGTATGGTCCCTGACCATTGGCAAAGGTATCATGTATACGTGGGTTTGTTTTTTTTTAAAGATCATGTAACCCTTTATGATCTCTGTTTATAGTGGAAGTCATGCTGTTTTCATCTATAAGTGACAAGAAATAAGAAAGAAATTCTTTCTTTCTTATGATAAGAAATTTCCGGGATGCCTGGGGGGCTCAGGGGTTGAGCGTCTGCCTTCAGCTCAGGGCATGACCCCAGGGTCCTGGGATCGAGTCCCGCGACGGGCTCCCTGCATGGAGCCTGCTTCTCCCTCTGCCTGTGTCTCTGCCTCTCTCTGTCTGTCATGAAGAAATAAATAAAATCAAAAAAAAAAAAAAAAGGAAAGAAAGAAATTTCCTTTTAACATCATGTATTTAGGTAAAAAAAAAAAAAACAAGGTTAACGAAAAGAAAAATAGTCAACTACATAGAGGTTTTCTGATGTGTCAACACTGCAAAGGTGGTGAGGGAGTGAGTGCAGGCCACGGAGCACTGGACCCGCAGGCAGACTCTGGGATTCCAGGTCAGGGTTCAAGCCCCAGCTCGGTCATGAATAATCATGGTTTTAAGCAGATGGAGCGGTTTCGTTTTGCTGTATTTCATCTGCAAAGTGGGGAAAGTAACATCCGCCTCGTAGGATCTTAATCAAAAGAGACAAAGTACCTGATGGCACTTTGAAACCTGCCTGGTGCATTGAGAATGTTCTTTTTTATTGTCCTGACAGGTGCTGCGAGCTCTGATGTTCAACCCCTGATTTACAATTGCTTCTCCTGAGACAGAAGCGGAGCACGGGGAGCGCTGGGAACGTGCCTGCTCTAAAAGGCATCTGTTGCTGCCTGATGATGCTGTCGATCTTTAGGGGAAGGAATTTATTGATTTGTTTCCCTTAGAAGTGCTTCTGCGAATTGATCTGGCCGTTTTGACGTCGCAGGCTTGCTAATGCCTCTGCGTCCCTGGCGGTGGTTGGAAATGATCCTGCCGCAAGGAAAAGGCCTCATCGTCCTGACACTCTGGGCTCTGGCCTGGCTCCTCAGGGTCTGAAGGCCTCCAGCCCGTGTTGAGTCCTGCAGACTTCGTGTTATTTAGTAACAACCTGTGATCTCAGACTGTGCTCTGCTCCCAGCAGCCCTGGGGAACGGGGACCAAGGGTATCTCTACGGGTATTTTCCTTGCTTAAAGCAACCAGAGGGACAGGGCCAAAGAAGGTCATGTGTGCCCTGAATGGCTGTCATTTCTATGATATCTCCATTCCAGGCATAGGTGGAATAGGAGCAGCAGAGCCACAGGATAAAGCGCACTTTTTAATTTAATTTTTTTTATTGGAGTTCAATTTGCCAACATATAGCATAACACCCCATGCTCATCCCATCAAGTGCCCCCCTCAGTGCCCATCACCCAGTCACCCCCACCCCCCGCCCACCTCCCTTTCCACCACCCCTTGTTCGTTTCCCAGAGTTAGGAGTCCCTGCACATGGGGTTTTGAATCCAAATTTCCACCACTTACAGCCCGAACAATCTGACGTGAGTCATTGCTCCCCATCCAAACCTGACTTCATACATCTGGAAAATGGGAATAATCACACCTGCCCGTAAGGTGGCTGTGAGGCCCGAGTGAGATTAATCATACTCGGACTCGATCGAGGAGCGTGGCAGGTTCTGGACTCATAAATTAGTTTGGGGACATGGCTGGCCTTTGGGTAAGTATAATCCATTTATCACCTGCTACAGATGTCCCAGGCTCACACTGAAAAGTGTTGACGTTCCTGAATCAACCTACTACACTACTTACCAAAGTGGGAAGAGGCAGCGGCCGCTTGCTCCTAGAGAGGGAAGTCTTAGGTCACACAGGGCAGGGTCTAGACAGGATCCTCATCATTTGGAGCCAACCTCCTGACCTCAACCTCATATGGCTGCTTCTGGCTATCCTCCTGTGTATGGGGCTCTGGGGAGGCTGCCTGAAGGAGGACTCATGGGCAAGGAGAGGAGTAGCCAAAGTAGACCCCACGAGGGTCTTTTTTTTAAGATTTTATTTATTTATTCATGAGAGACACAGAGAGAGAGAGGCAGAGACACAGGCAGAGGGAGAAGCAGGCTCCATGCAGGGAGCCCGATGCGGGGCTCCATCCTGGGACCCCGGGGTCACACCCTGGGCCGAAGGCAGGCGCTCACCCCTGAGCCCCCCAGGCATCCCGACCCCATGAGGATCTTACCCAAGCCCCGAGCACCTTAGAGTCCTTCTTGCTCCAACTCCTTGAGCGGAGCAGTAGACCCCCCGCACAGGTAAACAGTACGCAGTAGCTGCCCGGAGATGGGGCTTCAGAACCCATAGGCTCGAGCCTGCAACAACTAAGGCTCTTGAATACGTGATCACACACAAGACTGTGCACCAATACTGGCTTGTGCACAATCAGGCCTCTTTGGGGTCGTGAGGAGGACTCTATGCTCCAATGCATAAGGAAGCTCAGGACAGTGTGTATAACCAGATTCCGTAGAGCGGAGTAGAGCCCGGAGTCAGGCTGTCCCGAGTTCAAATCAAGTTGCAGCTCTTCTGCTTAGCTGCGGTAGGAGCTGAAACAAGCTGCTTCGCCTCTGTAAGGCCTGGTTCCCTTACCTCTTAAACGGAGGTTATTGTAGCACCCATCCCATAAGGCTGCTAGCGAGATTGCAGGAGACAATGAGCGGAAGGTGCTTGGTACAGTTTCTAGGGCGTGATAAACCCTGAATCAAAGTTAATATCATTATTTTTGGCTGTTGGTAGTGGGTCTCCTTTTTCACGAAAGTAAATATGTTTCTAGACTCGCCGCAGAAAGGTCATTTGCTGGGTACCTAATCCCCCTGAACTAGTCCTTGATGAGGTTGCTTTGTGTTTCGTTGTAAGGTACTTTGAGAAGTGTAGATGGTGCCGGCGTGTGAGTGTTTATAAGATGCAAGTTGCATTTTGAGGAGTTATTTTGACTTTAAGATGGTTATGTCTTTTCTGTGGACCCAGGATTCTCCTGTTCAGAAAGTTGCTACTTAGAAGGAAAGAACCGCAGCTAGATGCGAACCCTGTGGCTACGTGCTCTTCGGTGGGATTGTTCTTCAGCGCTGTTGGCACTAGGAGTGGTTGGGACCCGTCTTCCTGTCATTCCAGTGGGAAAATCTGTCCTGGGATTTCCCGGGGAATCACAAAGTAGGCAGTTCATGTTGGTCATACCCAAGTCCATCAACATTTTCCAGGAGAATAAAAACCTTAAGTGAACACCGTACTAATGGTGTTGCAAAATGATTATGGACTTTTTGGCGACAATAGACCTGAATTATCTAATCCATCTGCCAGTTACTGGCTCTTTTAAAAAATCATTTAAGTTTCCCCAGCTTTGTACACGCAATAGGCTGGAGTGTCATTCTCACACCCCAGTCCATCGGGCGAATCCCACTCGATATTCGGCACAAATGTCAGCTTTTCAAGGGCAGGTCTTATCTTTGTTAAGACGATGCTTCAATCGTTTAACATGGACCAAATAGCTGCCAGTGGAATAAGTTTTCGTATTTCTCTGCAAAAATCAGCAAAGTGTAATAGGACGGTCCTACTGCAAGGAGTAGTGCTAGGTACCTTAGAGTTCCCTGCCACGTCTACATTCTACTTCAGAGCAAGAAGAAAAGAAGTTGAGGCTGAGTAGCTTTCTTTCAAGGTCATGACCTAGAGGTGGCACGACCGCTCTGCTCACACCTCATTGACTGGAACTCAGGCACGTGGACCTATCTAGGGCCATGGGAGGCTGGGAAATGTCCTCTCTACCCAAGTGGCCATGTCCCAGCCAGCCGAGAAGTCACGAGGTTCTCTTAGTACCTGGAAAAGGGGAGAATGTTTGTCAGGGAACCCTTAGCAGTCTCTGGTCACAGTCTCCCTTTCTCTTCGAGGCACCGTTAGGACTGCTGGAGCTATGGTGCATTCCCTTTTAGAAACCAAACACTATGCAGCCATTAAAAATAGGCAGATTGGGCCCTGGGTGGCTTAGCTGGTTAAGCATTTGACTCTTGATCTCAGCTCAGGTCTGGATCTTAGGGTTGTGAGTTCAAACTCTGTGTTGATAATGATTTTTATTATAAAAAAAATAAGGCAGACTCAAAAGTTTTGACCTTTTGGATGTTTATGTTAAGTAAAAAAAAAACAAAACAAAATACAGAAATTGAGTATAATGTAATGGCTTTGTGCTCATATATATTGACTGCTTTAAAGATACAAAAACAAAAAACAAAAACAAAAACCTAACACCAGGGGACAGAGGCAGGAGGAAGATATACTTCTCATTGAATAACCTTTTACATCATTTGAATTTTGGGGACACCTGGGTGGCTCAGCGGTTGAGCATCTGCCTTCAGCCCAGGTCGTGACCCCAGGGTCCCAGGATCGAGTCCCTCATCGGGCTCCCTGCGGGGAACCTGCTTCTCCCTCTGCCTGTGTCTCTGCCTCTCTCTGTGTCTCTCATGAATAAATAAATAAAATTTTAAAAAAATAAAATAATCATTTGAATTTTGTGCGTGTTACCTATGCAATTTTTTAGAACCTTGATGTCACTGAATTATTCAGATCTATTTCTCTTACTTATGACAAGCTACTTTTTCAACAAGGAGGAAACCATCCTAACTCATCCCAGCTATAACAGGGCTAAAGGACATCCCATGAAAAAGAACGTAACCACAGGGCTGTCATCTGATGGGTTTTCTCTTTCCAGGCAGAAACATTATGATGCAGGAGAACCCTGAGCTAACAGAGAGAGACACGATGGTGTTAAGACCAGAAAATCAGCTCCTCAAAAGGCAACTTGTGTCTCTTGGAAACTGATACACCAGCATCATCTATACCTTCTCAAAAGACCTTACAATGAAACAGGAAACACATTTTTAGGTGGACTATCCTGATTTCTGTTAATAAATGTGTGCTGAAAATTCAGTCTTTTGAGGCTTTTTAAAGAAATTACTTGTTTATGTTTCAATGGACTTGAACAAACTCTCAGGAAAAGAGGAAGAATGCCTTCAGGCATTTTTCAAACATCCTTTAAATTTTACTTCTTCTCCTTCAGTAGAAGATGAGCACTTCTCCTCCCTCCAGAGGAGTCCCCATGCTTCACTATATGGCCAGGTACGGAGATGCTTCAAATGTCTGACCATTTTAATGGCTCTCTGGACTTCCCATGACTAGTTTGAAAAAAACTACCACAGCATACCATTTTTTAAAAAATATTTTATTTTATTTATTCATGAGAGACACAGAGAGAGAGAGAAGCAGAGACACAGGCAGAGGGAGAAGCAGGCTCCATGCAGGGAGCCTGACGTGAGACTCGATCCCGGGACCCCAGGGTCACACCCTGGGCTGAAGGCGGTGCTAAACCGCTGAGCCACCCAGGGATCCCTAAAGCCCTCACTTTAAGAATGTTTTGTCTACTTTGTTTTGAAATCAATATTGTAGAACATACATTCATTAGCCTAAAAAAAAAAAAAAGGATAACTGCTCAAGAAAACAGTAATATTTTCCACTCTCTTCCATCTCTATTAATTTATGTTGTTCTGGCTTAAGACTCAGATGAAGGCGTATGTGAATTACGCTTGCAGGAAATTGAGGACATCACACAGGAAGACGAACCGATGCTGGGTTTCCCGTATTCGTCTCTGCTTAAAACAAAACAAAATAAACTGAGAGATGAACAAGTCCGAGGGTGTCATGCTTCAGGATTTCAAACTATATTACAAAACCATAGTAATAAAAACAGTGTGGTGCTGGCACAAAAATAGATCAATCAGTGGAACAGTATAGAAAGCCCCAAATTAAATCCCAGCATATACGGTCAACCACTATTTGACAAGGAGGCCAAAACTACCCAGCGGGGAAAGGATGGTCGCTGTAACGAATGGCGCTGGAACAGCAAGACACACACAGAACAATGAAATTGGAGCCCTTCCCATGCCATTCACGAGAGTTAGCTCAGAATGGATCAAATGGATCAGAATGGTCTTAAACATAAGACCCGGTACCATAAAACTCCTAGAAGAAAACATAGGTAAGAAGCTCGCTGATACTGGTTTTGGACGTGATTTTGGACACGACTCCCAAAGCACACACAAAAAAAGCCAAAGTCAACCAATGGGACTAGATTAGCCTCAAAAGCTTCTGGACAGCAAATTTGATACATTCTGTACCGACATGAAGACAACCGACGTAACGGAAGAAAATGTTTGCAAGCCGTGTATCAGGTAAGAGGCCACTATCCAGGGGCATCTGGGGGCTCAATAAGTTGATTTTAGGCTCAGGTCATGGGTCTCAGGATAGCGAGATTGAGCCTGACGTGGGTCTGCTTGACAGTCTCTGGCCCCTGCCTCCAGCCCTCCCCCTGCTTGCATGCATACTCAATAAATAAATAAATAAATAAATAAATAAATAAATAAAATCTTTAAAAAGAGAGACAAGACAACAGGCACTGGTGAGAATGTGGTGAAAAGGGATCCCCTGTATATTGTTGGTGCGAATGTAAATTAGTCCACCCACTATGGAAAACAATATGGAGAGTCACCAAAATAATTTAAAATGTATCTACCTTTCAACCCGGCAAGTCCACTTCTGGGCGTACACCCAAAGGAAATTAACCACAGGATATTTTTTTCAGGTTTTAGACTTTCTATTTGCATATTTAAAAAATCGTGTGTTCCAGTAATTAACATCGTTTGAACAACAGCAACAACAAATGGCCCTCTGGTTAGAGCGCATTTTACAGCCTGCGGGACGCTTTGGACCAGTTTGCTTTTTATTCTAGATTTCTCTATCGATCCCACCCAGCGTGTTCCTCCACCGACATGCAAGTTCTTTTCCTTCCTGGCCAGCTAGGCAGGCAGATGGGAGGGGCAGGCGCGGCCTTCCTTATCAGTAGTTCTTGATTCGTTCATGTGAAAGGGGGCGGCACAGTCACTTAAACTTGATCCAACCTTTGCATCTTACACAAACAGCTGAACGAGCGTCCTGGTGGGCGCACCTCATTGCACTTCACCTGCTTGCTTCTCGCGTTGGTTTCTTTGGAAGGCAGTGGACTTTTCTCTCGAGTTTCTGTCTTCTTCGATTTCAGCTTATCGAATTTCTCTCTCTGAGCCATATTGAGTTTGTCCCAAGCGGTTGCAGAGGAAGTGGAACCGGGTGCACCAGTGACTACAGTCCAGTCTGCACAGAGGCCAACAGGTGCCTAAAACCAAGACTTTGACCAGATACGTGCACACCCTTGATTATCGCACATTATTCACAGCAGCTGAGATACGGAAACCACCCAAGTGCCCATCGATGGGTAAATGGATATTTTAAAACGTGGTACATACACACGATGGAACGTTATTTAGATGAGAAAGGAGGATACCCTTTCATGCGCCATATGGACGGACCTCAGGCACCTCATGTTAAGTGAGATGAGGCAAAGGGAGAAAAACAAGTACTACGTGATAGCAGCTATACATGAAATCTAAAAATGTCAAACCTATAAAAAATAGAGTAAAGTGGTAGTTCCCAGGGGATGAGGCCTGGGGGGATAAGAGTGATGACGTCTAAGGGTACAAACTGTAACCAGTGGTAGGTAAGCCATGAGATCGAATGCACAGTCTAAGGAATATAGACAATAACATTGTACTATTATTATTTAACGTGAGTAATGTGACGTTAGTACATCAGCGATCATCTTACAATATATAAATGTACCAAAGTAGCAAACTAGATACCTTAAATGTATATGATGTTACATGTCAAATGGATTCAGTAGAAAAAAAAAATTTGAGTTGCGATTCATGTCGCATAAAATTAATTCACCTGTATAAAGTCTACGGTCCAGTAGGTTCCCGTATATTCACAAAGTTGGGTAGCCATCACCATGGCTACCGGGACGTTTGCATGACCCTTTCTATCCTTTTGGACATTGGCTTAGGGTGCGAGCAGCAAGTAAGGGCAGTGCCCGGCCCTAGACTGTGACCTCCGTGAATCCTCCGGACTCTGGGACCCCCTAGAGAACGGGGCTTTGGGGTCCAAGGTACAGAGGTTCAGAGCACTTACGAGCTCTAGCACCTTGATTGAGCAGGTTGCT
Organism: Vulpes lagopus; assembly: GCF_018345385.1. NCBI lineage: Eukaryota > Metazoa > Chordata > Mammalia > Carnivora > Canidae > Vulpes > Vulpes lagopus. The sequence goes on from NC_054835.1 coordinate 60,949,044, forward strand.
CAGCCTCCCTATTACGTGGATTCTTTTCACCCGTGCAGTGAGACTCCTCTCTGCCTCCGGAGTCTCGAGGCCCATAACACACAACAAACGCAGAAGAGTGAGCCGAGTATCTAACGCACGGACGGACGGACTCTGGGCACACGACCCCTTATGCCTCACACAAACCAGGTTTACGCTCCGCTTTTGCCTGAGGTGGCCAAACCACTGGGACCTTAAAGAAATTAAGTTCTACACCCAGACTCTTCCTGTTCTGGAAATCGCTGCTTAAATCATCGGATGGCAAATAGCAAACAGTCATCCATTTGGTTCCCTAATGAAATTATGTCCAGGTAAGAAGCTTTTATTTCCCCCTTGATGTCTGACTTTCCCCAGAGGGAGGTCTTTGACATGAAACACATGGCTAAAGTAACATCATTGCTCCATCACTTGGCCTTAGGGTATTTGAACAAACCAAATAGCTTCAGGTTCAGTTAAAAAATAAAGTAAGTGACAACTAGGCAAATGAAAAATTCCTTTCCTTCCTTTCTCTCTCTCTCTCTTTTTTTTTTTTTTTTTTTTTTTGACCTTTCTGTCATATTGGCTGAGAGGCTGGGCCTTGGGTTGAGTCCTGACTTTGCCTTTAGCGGTGTGGCTTGGACAAGTGATTCGACAGCGTTGAACTTCAATAGCGTAAGAGAAGGAAAGCACCACCTTCCTCGTAGACTGCTCTGGGGAGCACTCAGCACGGTGCCTGTCTCGGGTAAAGACTCAATAAATAGTTCGCGGACGTGCAAGCCCCACTGAACCCTCGGAATCACCTCCTCTTCCCCCCTGGGGCTGCCAGTAGTCTTTAAAATCCTAAAACTTTCTTTGTTCAGCTTTAGGGGGTTGTTTTATTCAATTTTTGTCCTTTGGATAAGCCTTCTTAGGTTCAAGACTTTTCTACGATTTCTTCCACCTGTAGGATAAATGGATTTTGTGCTCGGGTCCTAATGAGAGATTCTGGAAGTCAGAGCTTCAGGGAGAAGGGGAGCACCCTGCTCCCATCAATTAGCCAGGGGCTCTTAGCTTTTTCGTGTGCCACAGACCCCTTGGCGGTGTGGTGAAGTCCACACACCCCTCTCAAGATAACATTTTGGTGGCTGTTTGGATGGCTCAGCTGTTTGAGCATCTGACTCTTGATGTCAGCTCAGGTCTTGATCTCAGGGTCCTGAGTTCAAGCTCCGGGGTTGGGCTCCACCCTGGGGGTGGAACCTCATGGTAAAAAAAGATGACTTTTTTTTTTTAGATTTTATTTATTTATTCATGAGACACAGAGAGAGAGAGAGGCAGAGACACAGGCAGAAGGAGAAGCAGGCTCCATGCAGGGAGCCCGGCGCAGGACTCGATCCCAGGACCCTGGGATCACAACCTGGGCTGAAGGCGGCGCTAAACCGCTGAGCCACCCAGGCTGCCCAGATAACATTTTTATTTTTTTTAATTTTTTTTTATTTTTTCCAGAGAACATTTTTAAATGCAAAAACTGAAATGCATAGGACTACAAAAGAAGCCAATTAAAATAAAATTATCAGGCATGTTTCAACATTTTTATTTATTAAGTTTCTTTTTAATTCCAGTGTAGTTAACACATGGTGTAATATTACTGTAAAGATTTACCCTTTAGTGGTTCAGCATTTCCATACATCATCTGGTGCTCAGCACCACAAGAGCCCTCCTTAACCCCATCACCCAGCTCACCCACCCCCACCCAACCTCCCCTCGGTGACCATGGTGCCCACCAGTTTGTTCTCTAGAGTGAAGAGTCTGTTTTTTGGTTTGTCTCTCTCTCTCTTTTTTCTTCCTTTTGCTCATCTGTTTTGTTTCTTAAATTCCACCTATGAGTCAAATCACATAGTATTTGTCTTTCCCCGTCTTATTTTGCTTAGTCTAATACGCTCTAGCCCCATCTATGTGGTTGCAAATGGCAGGATTTCATTCTTGTTTATGGCTCAATAATATTCCAGTGTATATATAACCACCCTTTTGTATCCTTTCACCTACCAATGGACACTTGGGCTGCTTCCATGATTTGTAATATAGTCGCGTACGTGATTCTTTTCTGCATATGCTTCTTTATTAATGTATTAAATAACCAGACCAAGAGTCTAGGCTTATAATTGCCATAATTTCAAATTAATGATGGATATAAATGGTATGTTGAGATAGCTTCAAAAACTCTAATGTGAAATGAAAATATCTGTGATTTCCATTGGTGACAATCTCAGGAACAAACAAAATGTGGCTTTGTGGCCTACATTCATCACTGAAGCAATGACTAGATTTCACGTGGATATTACTAAAAATATATGTATACATTTTTTTCATATCCTTTTTGAATTCTACCCAAGAGCCCAGCATTAAGAATCCCTGAACTAAGCCATGACCAACATGATCCCAAATGTCTACCATGGTGATAGGGACATGGCCATACACTGTTTTCAGATAATCCCGCCTACTGGCCTAGGACACTGGTAGGTCTTGGCTTTCCAACATGGAAGTACCAACAGGTGAAGACATTCAGTCATTATTTACCTGTGTAGCTTTGCGATTACTCACTTTCGAATCCAGGCTGGAAAATTAAGGATTCAGGTGGGCTTTTGCCATTTGTGCCATCCATCGTCATGGCGGTGATAAATGAGCCTAGAGGTCGGCATCTACTCCTGACACCCTTTCCGACCCACTGACCAATGTTCCATACTTCATAGATGTAACTGTCCTTTTCTCTGGCATGGTCCATGCCTCTGGCTACCCCTTGGCTTGTTCAATTGCCAGAAAGACACCATGAACTGCGAATACGTTGCCTTTGCAGAGAACATTCTCTGTCTTCTTGGGGGATCCAAAAGCCTCTCCCCTTTCAGCCCTTGAACTTCATTTTGAATCTGGCTGGGGTTCTCATTCCAGTGTTACTCCTCCTGTTGTCCTTTCTACCCTCACCTATCTTTCTGAGTCTTTTTTTTTTTTTTTCTTTCTGAGTCTTTTTACAAAATAAGATCTCCTCCCAGGTCTGGAAATATGTGACTTCGTGGGCTGAAATGAATTCCTCCTTTTGCAGAGACCATAAGGAACATGGGCTGTGGAGACAAACCAGCTGGGGTTGGATTCCTGTTGCAATACAACTAGCTGCATGACCCTGGCCATGTTACCTAATCCTTCACGCCTCAGTTTCCTCTTAAGAAAAAAAATGGAGGGGCACCTGGGTGGCTCAGTGGTTGAGCATCTGCCTTTGGCTCACCGCATGACCCCGAGGTCCTGGGATCACAGGGAACCTGCTTCTCCCTCTGCCTGTGTCTCTGCCTCTCTCTCTCTGCGTCTCTCATGAATAAATAAATAAAATAAAATCTTTTGAAAAAGAAAAAAATGGAAGCAGTACTTTTCTCATAGGGTAGTTGTGAAGCTTTAAAGCTTAGGGAGCACCTGGGTGACTCTGTAGAGCATCTGACGCTTGGTCTCAGGCTTGTAAGTTCAAACTCCACATTGGGTGTGGAGCCTACTTTAGAAAAGAAAAAAAAAAAAAAAGAAAGAAAAGAAGATTTAAGTGGTTCTTGGGTGTCTCAATGGGTTAAGGCTCAGGTCACCATCTCAGGGCTATGAGATCAACCCTGGGTTCTGGCTCCGACAGCCAGCGGAGTCTGCTTAAGGTTGTCTCTCTCCCTCTCTCCCCACCCTCACTCACGCTCTCCCTCTCTCTCTCAAAATAAATAAATGCATAAATACCTTAAAGCTTGTAAGTTTAAAAATGCCTGCCATATAATGAGCACTCAGTAAATACTAGCAGTTACCTTGTCAGCCCTTGGCTATTACTGTCACCCTCAGCAAAGCTCTCCAATGTCAACCTTTGCATATTCTTCACACTCTGTGCTCCTGGGCCATTGACCTCAGTGACAAATGAGGGCCCTTTTTAATCTTCTGGGGGCTGATCTCTGAGGAGATCAAGAAGGATTTAGAAGTTGCATCATCATCATCATCATCATCATCTGATATTTGCTGAGAACTTCCTGCTATGCTGGGTACTTGAACATTTTATTTAATCCCACCAATACCCCCATATGTCTGTATTATTTTATTATCCATGTTTGTGTTGAAAAATCAGGTTCAAAGGAGTTCAGTTTTTTGCAGTCCCAAGTCACGTGGATCCCTTCCCTGAATTGAAGATCGCCTCTGTCTAGCCGCGGGCTGCCTGCCTGAGGATGTGGAGTGGCCACGGGGAAGCAGCTGAGGTGCGTGTGGACAGCTACCGTATTTGCGTGGCTATCTGCTCTACTCCGAGCCCGCTCTCTGGTTCTCTGTGCTCAGCCATCTTGAAGGAGACTTGGCTCGGAGGTGGCCATCTGGCATCGGCTCATGCAGCTTTTGTGAAGTCACATGCGGTCCCGGACTTGCCAGGAAAAAGGATGCCTTGATGAGCCAAAATGCAAATTCCTTAGGAGAGGAAAAGTGAAAGTGAGCTTGTTCACACTGTGCAGGGCTCCAAGGAAATGACACAACTCAAGAGACACAGTGTCCTGCCACTGAGTTCCATCATATTACAGGGGCATTATTTTGCATTTGATCATAAACTTGCCTCCTAATAGTTTGCTCCTTTGACCGGTGAGCGAGGCGGAGGTGACCCAAATTAAAAAGAAGTTGATATTTAAAATACTAAAGCTGGGTGCCTCCAGACATTAAAAATGCAATCCTCTGGGAAGCCAGAGCGCTGTGGGGGTGGGAAGCATATTTTCCTCATTAATCTCTATTTTCCCTTGTCCTGGAGATAAGTTGTTCAAAGAAGGTCAAGGCCAAGAGAAGAGGATTTGGGGATCCCTATCTAGTCCGTGCCCCTCGGAAAGGATTTCTAGGCCCTTCACTGTGGTTTCTAAACACTCCCCATTGGCTATTTGTCTTTCCTCTTTCTTCTCTTTCTCTTTTCTTCCTCTTTCTATTTCTCATTCTGTTTCCTTCCCCCGGTCTTGCCTTCTCCAGAACGCCTGCCCCACCGATCTGACCGTCAGCTTGCACAGGCTCCCACTTGGTGTCCCTCGATGCCCACGGGAAGGCTAATTTTCCTCCAGCCAAGCCTAGGACCAAGTTACCCAAACTTTGAATGTTTTTTGCATCTATGAATCTCTGCCCCTCCTGTTGCCTCTCCCAGACCATATAAATTACATTTATAACCAAGGGATCTAGCAACTGCTAGTGTTTTAGACCAGCACAATTAATGCCATCGTATATGGAATATCGTCTTAGGGAGTTTGCATAGGGCATTTTTTTTAAAAAAAGATGTTATTCATCTGTTTGCCAGAGAGAGGGAGGGAGAAAGAACACGCAGAAGGAGAAGGAGAGGCAGGCTCCCCTCCACGCAGAGAGCTGGTGGGGCTTGACCCCAGGACCCTGGGATCAGGACCTTAGCTGAAGGCAGAAGCCTAACTGACTGAGCCACCCAGGAGCCCTTGTGTGAGGCATTTAGAGATAGGAGGGGTTGTTGTTGGTTTTTTTAAGACTATTTAAAAGCCCTTTAGAGAAACTATTAGAAGTTACATAAGATCCAAACATTTGAAAATTCTGAATGAAACTTGCCTGATTTGATGCCGGTGGTATTCGGATGCATAAGGTAAGAAGCTCTGATACATTCAGCCCAGATCAGCAGCTAATCCTCAGACCAGAGCTAGCAGGCCCGGGGCTCCCCTCAGAAGGGGATGGAGTCATCTATTGATAAGGCCCAGAGAAGTGCCTGAAGTGACCCAACTAAACAGTGCAAGGAAGAGGCGAAATTCCCTTTTGGGGCTCTGGTGATGAGTCCTTCTTTCCAAAGGGGCATCGCTGAAGCTGCCAGTGCCTCCCTCCCCCATACCTGTTCCCAGAGGAGCCCCAATTCTAGAACTTTCCCGTTTGGATTCCTTCAAGCGTCCTTCAGTGGTGCTCCTTCCTCCACAGAGCTCATTAGAATGTGTATTGCTGCCCCCGACCCTGCCCCTATCAGAGCTGCCGATTCAGTGGATCGAGGCTGGAGGGAGTTGAAGAATCCGAAGAATCCATGTGTCCAGCAAGTTCCTGGGCGATCCTGCCGCTACTGGCCCAGGGACCGCTCCGGGAGCCTGGTGAAACGTGCGGGCTCCGGAAGCGGAGTTCCGGGGCTCAGAGACAGGCCCCTTCGCTCATACACTGCAGACTCTCAAGCAGCTCAACTTGCCTGTTGCCTTAGCACTTCATCTGTTTAAAGGGAAATGAATATAGGAATTGAGGCTGCTCCCAGGAGCTGTTTGAGGGGTAGATGAGAGAACGCGTGGAAAGCAGAAGATGCTACGTGCAAGTTCTCACTGATCTCGGTCGCTGCCAGCGTTATTCCTCCGAACCCACCAACACTGCGGAGCTGCTCCCAGGCCGGGCTGTCCTTCCTGACCCACATGCCCACACAGAGGCCCTCGGATGCGCCAGGGGGCTGGCATTCTGCGGGCACCAGATGCCACTGGTCCTGAAAACGCGGACACGAATCCTCACTTCTGAGTCTTTCTCAAAGTCGGGTATGAGAAACCCGCCTTTGCTGCCACTGAGGCCTGCTGAACGTTTTTATCGATGCCCTGGTGTCCTGTCCTCCGCGGGGCCTGCGAGACCAATAAACACGGACCAGAGAAACTTGCCTGCTATCCCAAGCACCAAATCTTATATTGGCTGAATTTGGCCGCATGAGTTTACACTCCCCAACCCGCCTGGGGTTCCAGAGCCTCAGTGGCTTCTAGATATTTTGTACCACTTCCTCTTCCTCTGTCCTCCCTTATCATTTCTAAAATCAAATTTAAAACAAAACAAAACAAAAACGAATCAAGGAAAAGTTGGAAGAGTTCAATTGCTAGACTTGCTTTTTGTTTTTATTATCAACAATCAAGTTAATGGTACACTCTTGGAAAACTATATGCACATGTAGAAATATTTCCCTTTTAAATAGAAGCATTCATTATAACACATATAAATAAATTCGAAAATCTGAAACATAACTTAGAACGCTTATGTCCACAAACATGGTCCGACAAGAAGAAAAAAGGAATCAGACAGACATGCACCTGATAACAAAAATATATACCATTGTCTGAACCGTGGTCTCTCTAAACACAAAGGAATTGAACCCGTGAGAACCTTATTACTCCATAAAGACACGCCATAGACACTACAAGGGGAGAAAAACATTATACGGTCACGTAGAGGAGACGGTCTGTACTGATATTAACACGATACAATTGAGTCACAGAACACAGTCGTAGAAAGACACCGAAAAAGTTAAAGCCTCAACATTCAACTAATATCTATAGTTTGTGCCTTTTAAAATAAAAACAAAACAAAACCAAAAAAAGAAAAATAGAAAACCAAAACAACAACAACAACAAAAACCAAAAGTCCCAACAGAGATGTCTAATCGGCTTGAATGGAATCATCAATATACAGCGCATCCACCGGCCGGGATGGGAGTCCGGGCGGCTCGGGCCCAAGCTTCCGCACACCTGCGGCCTCCCTGTCGCCGCGGGGCCGCCCCGTGACTCTCATCCAACGCAGGGCCACAAAAGTTCCGTAAAAGCTGGTGGAAGAAGAAAAATGCCGGTGGGGGGTGACGGGAGAGAGCAAACGGGGAGAGCTGCGAGCTGGGAGGCCGGTTTGCAGAGTGTGCGGGTGAAAAGGCATCTCATGTTCGGGGGGCACATCTGCGGGCGGGCGAGGGGCTGCGAAGGGGGGCGGGGGCGGGGGCTGCAACCGCGCGGGGTCGGGGGGCGGGCGGCGGGAGCGCGGGGACCTGTGCGCCCGGGTCGCCCCGCCGCCTACGCAGGCCCCGACGGCGACTCCGAGCTCCCCAGGAGGCGCGGGTGCGGCGGGCCGCGGCCTCCCTTCCTCCCCACCTGCCTCGCTTCCCCTTGGATTCTAAAGCCTCTCCGGGTTGTCCTTGGCTGCTCTTTTTAAACTGATGGCCGCCTTCCTAAATTTCCCCTTTTTAAAACTTGGGCGGCGGTGGTGGGGGTGGAGGGGGGATGTTTCTTTTCCTCTTTTCCATAAGCGCGTGGCCGAGCCGGCGGTGCCCCCCTCTCCACGCACCCCGCCTGCCCCCTGCCCGGGGAGTGGGGGATCCGCAGACACACAGTCCCGGAGGCGGACGGACAGACGGACTGACGGACGGACGGCGGCACGCGCACGCACGCAGCCCCCTGAGAGCGCCCCCAGTCGGGCCGCCGCTCGCCCCCGCGCCCAGCAGGTGCACGGCCCTGAGGCAGGTGCGAGGCAGGTGCGAAGCTACGGGGAAGTTCTAAGTTTTGTTTCGCTGGGGGTTCGGGGTGGGGTGGGGGCGGGTGGAAGTGGGGCGACGCCACGTTCTCTTTATTCTTAGGGTGACTGCTTTGGGCTCTCCCCCAGGGCGGCGGCGGCCTGCAGCCCGCTCGCTGCCCACTGGACCGCCCGACCCCGCGCCCGCCGCCGCCGCCGCCGCCGCCGGACCCCATCAGAACATACTGCTCTTCACTAAGGCGGCTTTGGCACCGTTGGGTCTTTGGAGCGAGGATAGGACGCTGGCGAAGGGGCCCCCGAGCGAATCCGGGATGGAGGTGATGGGGCCGGGGCCCGGGGCCCAGCCCTGTCCGGGGCCCCCCGCCGCCGCCAGGCCTCCCGCCGCCGCCGCCGCCGCCGCCGCCGCAGCCGCCGCCGCCGCCGCCGCCGCCGCCGCCGCGCCGCCCTTGCCGGGCTCGCCGCCCGGGCCCCCGGGCCCCGCCGCCCCCGGGGCTCCCGCCGGGCTGGGCCCGCCGCCGCCGCCGCCGCTCGCCCCGCAGCTGGGAGCGGGGTTGGGGTTGGGGCCGGGGCCGCCCGTGCTGTCCGGGTCGGTGCTCTTGGCCTCCTTGCTCTCGTCGTCCCGGGACGAGTCGGACTTCTTCCCCGAGGACCCGTTCTTGGCCGCGGCCGCCGCCGCCGCTGCAGCGCGCTCCTGCTTGCGGAACTTGGCGCGGCGGTTCTGGAACCACACCTGGCCCGGGAGCAGAGTGGGGGAGCCGGTGAAGCGCGGGGCGGAGGCCGGGTGCACCTGCCCCGGGTGCGCCCCCTGCACCTGCCCCGGGTGCGCCCCCTGCACCTGCCCCGGGTGCGCACCCTGCACCTGCCCCGGGTGCGCACCCCTGGACCTGCCCCGGGTGCGCCCCCTGCACCTGCCCCGGGTGCGCGCCCCTGGACCTACCCCGGGTGCACGCCCCCTGCACCTGCCCCGGGTGCGCGCCCCTGCACCTGCACCGGATGCGCGCCCCTGGACCTCCCCCGGGTGCGCGCCCCTGCACCTACCCCGGGTGCGCGCCCCTGAACCTGCCCCAGGTGCTGGAGTCCGGGGAACCCTCCCCGGCGGACTCCCGAGCTGGGCAGGCTGCGCACAAGGCCTACCCCAGCAGCCCGCGCGGTGCGTCCCGAGAGCCTCCGGGGCGGCGGCTCTAAGGTTAAAGTCCCTTTGCCGCGGGGAGGGGGAGGGGCTCTCTCGGGGCCGTCCTGGCCTCTGCGCCCCGAGGAGCTCAGGGCGCGCGGCTCACCTTGGCCGCTACAAGGTCACAGCCAGCCGGGGTTCGTGGCCCTCGTGGAGCCACGGCCCCTTTGCCAACGTGATGCAAGGCACAGTGACCCGGAGGAGGCAGCTGCGCTCCAGGGCTCCGAGTTAGACGGAGTTAGGAGGCAGCAAACGGCGGGAACCAAAGCCCGCTTGCTCGGGCAACACGGGGGCGAGGTCTGCGCTCCCCGCCCAGGGCGCTGGCTCCAGTCCTGCGAGAGCCTCGATCGCTCACGGCCCAAGACCCCTGAAGCCTGCGCAGGGCTGCGTGGGGCGGGAAGCGCTGCCAGCAGGGCCGCATAGACACGAGCCCGCACCGCCTGCGCTCAGCCCGTCCGAATTGGGCCTCTCGGGTCAGCCCTGGGTCAGCCCTGGGTCAGCCCCGGGCCCGTGGTGGAGCCGCCAGGAGCACCGTCCCGGTCCCAGTCCCCGTCCCCTGCCCCCGGGCCTGGCAGCACACTCAGCCTATCCGAACTGGGCCTCTCAGGTCAGCCCTGGGTCAGCCCTGGGTTAGCCCCGGGCTCGGGCCCGTGATGGAGCCGCCAGGAGCACGGCTGGGTCCCCGTCCCTGACCCCTGCACCCCGGGCCCGGCCGCGCCTACCTGGACCCGCGCCTCGGTGAGGTCGATCTTCAGGGCCAGCTCCTCACGGGTGTAGATGTCGGGGTAGTGCGTCTCGGCGAAGACCCTCTCCAGCTCTTTGAGCTGCGCGCTTGTGAAGGTGGTGCGGATGCGCCGCTGCTTGCGCTTCTCGTTGAGGCCACCATGGTCCGTGAAGAGTTTGTAGGGAACTGGGGGGACGGAGGAGGGGACAGAGCGTGAGCCGAGCTGCCTGGGGCGCGCCCCGGGGCCGCAGTGTGGGGCCACCCAGGCCAGGCAGGGCGGCGCGGGCGGCCAGCGGCGGGCAGGCTAGTGCTGGGGCGAGCTGGGCAAGCCTCGGGCTGCAGCCGGGTCCCCCTCGGCTCCAGCGCCCTGGGTAGGAGGGGGTGACACGGCGCCCCGGGGTCAGCGAACCAGAGAGAGAACCAGAGAGGCGGAAAAGAGTCCAAAAACATCAGTAGGCTCATGTGGGGAACCGGGCAAGAAGTCCCCCAAACGCTCCCACCGTGGCACCTTCCCAATTCCCAGAAGTTGACCCTGCCCGAAAAGTTGGAGGGGGAAAAGTGCTGCAAAAAAAAAAAAAAAAAAAAAAGATGATAACGATAATAAATTAAAGGAATAATCACAAACAGGACCAGCCAGAGAGGTGTGAGCCGCTGTCGGTTCTTAAAAAGCTAGAGCGGGAGACACTGCCAGTAATGAGCTTTACTCTTTGTTATTTAATTATTTTCTAAGCTTTACGTCTCATCGCAAAGTAAATAAATTATGCCTATCATTTTGGCAGCTTAAGATAATTTTGTTGGCGGTTCGGGTGTGACTAGGATAGTGTAACCCTGTAAGTGAATTACCCCTCCCTGCAATCGCTTCTAACGTGATAAATTCTTTCATTTGTGTAAGCAAATTTCGTTTGGTAAATACTAAACACATTTCCATTTTCAAATGCAATCAAGGCTTCCTATATACGAGCGGAAAGGCGGCTTCCTCGGCCGAGAAAGCTGGCGGTCCTTACCTGCGGCGTACGGACTGCTCTGGTGGTCCCTGAGGGTGCCGAGGCTGCAGGATCCCGGCGTGAGGGACGGGCAGCCGGACGTGGCCCCAAAAGTGGTCCTTATCGGGTTATACTGGAAGCCACTGGCCTGGCTGCAGGAACTGAAGTCTGCATAGGCTGAAGCCAGGCTCGAGGTGTCCATCCCAGCCATACAGGACTCGTAGGCAGAGGAATTGAGGTAAGAATATTCCATTTTATACATTGAAAAGGCTCTGGATGGCTCAGCCAAGTGGAAAAATGAAATAAAAGATGGGTATGGAGAAGGTGGCTGGAGTGGGGAGATGTGCACAGCTCAACGCCTGCCTCCAAACTGGCCTCCTTACTACCAGCAGAGCCTAGTTTTATGAAAAAGCCTCCTATGAGATGCCTTGTCTGAGGTCTCTAGAGCATATAGTCCTCATAATAAACTTGGCTCTTTCCACTTGGACAATAGCAAAGCGGTTGGTCTTATTGCTGGCGCTTTTTACATGACAATAACTCATCCGTCTATTGGGCTGGCACTGGGGAACTGAGCTGCCCAACCTCCCTATCATTGATTCCTGCATCTCTAATTAGAATTTAATACCACACCATTACGCACCGAGCCCCTGATCCTCCCTTCTAACCAGCTCCCTGCCCTTTAATTCAATCACACTACTTGGAAATAATGAAAGTTGGGTGACGATTCACTCTGATCCAATTTCCCCGAGCTTTTAAGCCTTTTTAACTGATCATATACCTTAGGCATAAATTGAGATAGTGTGTGTGTTTTCCCCCTTCGTCCTCCTTTTTTTTTCCCCCTCGGTGAGGAAGAAGAAACCTTGATGTCATAGAAAACCTGTTTTGTAAGAGCGTTACACGCTCAATTTAACAACAAGCCTACCCCCCGAAGTGCATGAAATGTTATAAAGGACTGGGACATTGGCAAGACTCGGGCGCCCTGTAACGTGGAGTAAGTGGGCCGACGGGGTTTCCGTGAAGGAGAAGCGGATTTCTTTACAATACACCTGGTAGAGGGGGTTTAAAAAAAAAAAAAAAGGAGCGTCTTACAAATTGCATTTCTTGTCGCGGCTTAACATGCTTTTCTAGAGCCTCCGCTTACACAGCTGTTTAAAAAATAAAGCAACGTCCAAGTAAAGCTCTCGAATGTGAAACATCTGGACTGTCGACCGATGGCTTCCTTGCGGTCGGCTCTGTGTCTTTCTGCGTTAGCTGCAGGTTTGCGTTTGGTTGGTTTGGAGGTTCTGGGCGGTTGTTGATTTTGATTACAAGCCGTGACTGGCAAGCGGGCAGGAAGCGTCCCGAACGAACGTGTGTCCTCTTCCCTCCCTCCATGGGAACTCTGCTCTCTTAGCACCCACTACGCTTTGCCAGGTGCCCCCCGACCCACCCCAGACCTGCGGCTGCGAAAAGAGGGGTGTGCGCGCTCGCCCTTTGGGTCTGCTGACCACTCGGAGCCTTTGCTCTTTACTGAGCGCCCAGGCTGCGGGTCGAGCACTTTCCTTCCCCAACTCCCCAGGCTCTTGGGTGCTGGCGGCAAGGTACAGACAAAGGAGCCAACGGTGATCTGTGGACCTCGGTGGCCCCGTGATTTAAGCAGAGGGTAATTTTCATTTGGTTCATTAGGCTCTAGCAGAATAAGGAAAACTATTTCATTAAACCCTTCCTCTCGGTGGACAAGAGGAGGAATGCTTAGTTGAATCGCCGGGTGGTGTAAACAAACCCTGGATATTTTATATGAATTAAATGTGTAGATAATTAGTTTTATTGCATTCATTACCCCCTTTATGTGCTCTGTAACAAGTCAGTAATTAAAGTAACAAACTCATAAAGTCTTTATAGGGGCATTTAGGCGTTCAGTGTTTGCCAAACTAAGTGGTTTAATTCGATGCTAGTGCTAGGAAGCGGATGGGCGCCCGCTCTCCGCTGCCACCGTGTTTTATTGCGCACTAAACTGCAGCGGACGCTGTAATGGATTAAAGAGGGACAGGGGCCCCCCAGCCTGGGGCTTCCGTGCGGGGTGAGTTGCGGGCTGCCCTCCGGTGCCGACGCGGCCTCCACACCTAAGGGCGGCCGTGCGGGCAGCGGGTCCGGCCGAGCAGCCTGCTGATAGTTTTATGGGGAGGGCTGATAGTTTTATTGCAGTTGCATGGTGTACAATGCGTATTTGATAAAGAAGGGCCCTTGGTGACCAGTGTGCACTTTTTTGTGCACGGGGGTGAAATGAAAATAAATGTGTACAAGGTTGTACTGCGGCAAGAAACAAATTGCAACGCTCTAAATGGTTTTTCTTTATGGTCACCAGACAAGAGGAGAAAAGCGATGCAAACATCTGTCTTCGGTCCCCTAAACCTAAAGGCCAGCAAAGACGGATGGGAATCCAAGTGTTATTACAGTGGGGATTTGTCTTTATTTACCCCATTCTCATGAATATGAATCTGCATTTAGACCTGGAGGTGGCTGTGCCCCTTTGGACGCTACACGCGGAATTTCCTCACCCTTATTGACACCACCCTCACCACCACCTCCTTTCAGGGAGGCAGAGGATAGGTTGTCAAGTGTAAGGGCTGCGGTTGTCCAGGTTGTGTGTCGGGGGGTGCCTCCTGGTTTTCCAAAGGCGACCCGCTGCCCCAGGCCCGCATGCAGGGGGTGTGGGTGCGAGGAGCCCTGGCCCGAGTGGCACCCAGCGTGGTTCTCCACAGCAGAGGGACAGTGTGTGCGCGTTGTGGGGGGATGCATTTGGGCTTCCAGGCCCTGGTTGGGGGTACCCGGGGCTGCATCTCCCAGGGGGGGAGGGAGCACGCTTCCCGGAGGTCCCTGCTCAGGGTGGCCACGGCCCTGCGTCCCCAGTGCCCCTGGTGCTCCCGGGCCTGGGGTGCTGGGCGGAGCAGGGTGCTGCACTGCCGAGGGTGGCTCCACAGTGACCCCGTGGAACTTGGGGCCCTGGGTAGAGCGGGAGCTGCGGGGAGCGCTGGGTGCGCGTGGGGAGCGCTGCGTGTGCACAGGGAACGGGGAGCAGGGAGGGGGCTTCCAAGGGGGGGGGAGCAGGGGGGTGCAGGGGGCACGCAGGGGGTGCAAGGGCTCAGGGGGGCGCAGGGGATGCAGAGGGCGTGCAGGGGGTGCAGTGAGTGCAGGGGGTGCAGGGGGTGCGGGGGTGCAGGGGATGCAGAGGGTGTGCAGGGGGTGCAGGGGGCGTGCAGGGTGCGCAGGGGATGCAGGGGGCGCAGGGGGCTTGCAGAGGGTGCAGGAGGTGCAAGGGATGCAGGGGGCGCGCCGGGAGTGCAGGGGGCGCAGGGGAGCGTGCAGGGGATGCAGGGGGCACAGGGTATGCAGTGGGTGCAGGGGGCGCAGGGGAGCGTGCAGGGGCGCAGGGGATGCAGGGGGGCGTGCAGAGGGTGCAGGGGGCATGCAGGGGGTGCAGGGCGTGCAAGGGGTGCAGGGGGTGCAGGGGGCAGCCCCGCCCCGCCTCCTCGGCCCTCTCCCCGGGGCGCCCTCTGCCGCAGGGCCGCGCGCGGGGTCCGGGTGCCCCGCGCCTCCCTCCCTTTGGCAGGGACTTTTCAGCGCGCCCAGGACCGCACGGTCGGATGAGCAAATGCGCTTGACTTCATCTTCCCCTTTGTAGGCCGTGTAGGTTTATTTTGTTCGGTGTCACCGTCCCGGCCCCCCCCCCCCGCCCCCGCCGGCCGGGCCCCCCCCCCCCCCCCCCCCGCGTCCCCTCTGCGGGTCTTTTGTGGCCCGGGGTCCTGCTTCTGCTCCGAAGATGAAAGGCTTGCGGGGCCGGGCCAGACCGGAGCCCCAGCCCCAGCGCCCTGTTTTGTTAAGAGTTGTGCTTTCTACACGCGAGCTCTCCCCTAAAAGTTGTACCAAATGGTTAATTTGATTATTCCAACTATGGACCAACTGCTTCAGCAGCCTCCACCACGCGTCTGGGAGGAAAAAAGAAACCATCTATAAGAAATAATCTAATAAAAGTGAAGTGTAGAAAAACCCCTCCTGATTTTCAACCGGCACAAATAGAATTAGAGCTTCAGCATCCTTTTCCCAAACAGACCTTTTGTCCAGATCACAACTTCAGCCAACCAGCAGTGTGTACAGTGCCTGCTATTTATTTTAATAGAGGCGGGTGAGTAGCGAGATGGATTGATAGATAAATGACCACATGGATAGATGGATGGTTTGATCCATCTTCCTCTGAATTCCCTTTCTTAATATGTGTACACGGTTGATTTTTTCCTTCCCCCTTGCCGATTTTCTGAATCAATAATGGAAAGGCAGTGCTATGTGGTAAAAGAAAGAAAGAAAAGGGAGGGGGGAGCCATTTAAAGCACAAAAAAAGGGGAAGAAACTACCAGCATATATACCATGAGAAAAAAAATGTTTACATGCTACCCAGTACCAAATGAAAAAGGTTGAAAGTTTAAAAGAAACTTTTCTTTCCTTTTCTTTGCCATTCATAGGAGGGTTTCTTTTTCTTCTTCTTTTTTTCCTTGAAAGTCAGAAAGAATGTTAGAAGACAAGGAAACAAAACAGCAAACAAAATGCCATTGTATTGTAGTAGCAATTCATGGGCAAACGCTTGTCAGCCTCCTAATGCCTCACTCCTAGGAGGCTGTTTTGAGGCTGTTTCACCGCAGGCGAAGCACAATAACATGGGAATGAATAAAATATTAAATACCAGTGAGAGTTTCAGAGGAATTTTCTTTCTGATTGCTTTATTTGATCCTGCATCCAAATGATCCCAGCACAGCGAGGCCACGGACTGCCAAAGGCTCAACTCAGAACCAACGGTTCCCTCAACTGGAGAATTCAAAGGCGAGATTTGTCCTTGGGTTTCTCCAAAAAGATTTCCGCGGGCAGCAGCCTTTCCCGTTCACCTGCACCAAGAAAATAACCTTGTCAGAATTTATCGAGACGACATTTCCCCGGGTCCATGGAGCAAACCAACCACAGCATCTTCCAAGCAGGAAGAGCCACTGACACAGAACTTCTCCTGGCATCTTAGAGTTTTTTCCCACATTTTCCATTTGCCTAGCAACCATAATACACGTTTCATAATAGAAATTCCTGGTATTTCTGGTAACTAACCTCCTGGCCTGGGGGGGACTAACAATTATTAACTGATTGACAATAGTGTGTGCCGAGCAATTAGCACAGTGCTTGGCACCTGGAAAGAATCCCGGGAATGTGGGACATGAGGATTATGACGATGGCCATGAGGATGGTGCTGGAGTCTCCTTGGATTGTGTAGTAAACACTTCGGGATTTAGGCGGTGCTGGACCCTGTCCTTCCTGTTGCGGGTTTATGATGCCTATGAAAGAGGACAGACAAATCGAAAAGCAGGCTCTCAGATATCAGATGGGAGAAAACAAAGCAGCCGGGCAGCAAATTTCCCTTTTAAGAATTTACTGGAAGGTGTGTTTCTGTATAGAGGTTAGTTATATGTTTTCTCTTAGTTTATACCCAATAATCATGCATGATTAATAGGTTGCTTTACTCCCGTGTATAAATATTATGCGTTCAGAGTCATGTCACTTTAAAAGGCCTTTGTCCAAAAAAATAATAATTAAAAATAAATAAATAAATAAAAAATAAAGGGCCTTTGCCCTGGGTTGGCTGTGTGGTTTGGGGTTGGAGCTTCATGGCTAACTCCTAGATGATGTCTCTGTCTTTAGACTAACTTTGGAGACATCCCAGATGCAAATGCTGTGCTCTGTATAGCTGATGGGATACAAATCTCCAGCCTGCAGCTTTTTAAGGACATCACAGGGAAAAGCCCTTTCTACTTCTCCTGTTGTCTCCCCCACCCGTGCTATGATTAGCAGAAGGGGCTGCCTGTTACCTTTTTTTTTTTTTTTTTTTTTGCCAGAGTTTGGCTAATAGTAGTAACATCTGCTGGGCTGGTGGTGGGGAGACATGGGGCATTTGATCAGAGTCACAGATGTAAAAGTGACATCTGCTTGTAACAAAGAAAGGAGAAACAAAATTAAATTAGGCAGGGAGGCCTCTCTGTCTGAACCAAAAAAAAAAAAGGAAGGAAAAAAAAAAAACTATTTGAAAAAGGAGGAAAAATATAATCAAGGGCTCTGAGCAAGCCTGCAGGGTGCAGAAGAGCATTTACAGAGAGGATCGTGACTTTCCAGGCCAGCGGTTTCCAGAATGAGTAGAGCAGGAACATTCTAAGGTAGCTATGTTTTGAGACTTTGAAGGTGTCCTCTTATGCTCCAAAGGAAAGGAGCAGGTCAGATGTTCTCAGCTAAGCAATGTCCCGACCTGTGTGAGGACAGTGTGGGTTGGGAAGTCATTTCCAGGTTGGAGACAGAAAGGGGGGTGAGGAGGAAGCCTCTGGGGTTAGTTAATAAATAGCCCAGTATATTTAGGGATGAGTTTGGGCAAAAATGGACTTTGATTTCATAGCTGTGTTAAAACTCCTAAGAATGAGCCAGTTCTCCCTGGGTTTATATATATGTGCTTAGAAGATGGCACTTGAAAAAAAAATTAATTAGTTAATTTTAAAAAATAGGGATCCCTGGGTGGCTCAGCGGTTTAGCGCCTGCCTTTGGCCCAGGGCGCGATCCTGGGGTCCCAGGATCGAGTCCCGCATCGGGCTCCCAGCATGGAGCCTGCTTCTCCCTCCTCCTGTGTCTCTGCCTCTCTCTCTCTCTCTGTCTGTCTATCATAAATAAATAAATAAATCTTTAAAAAAAAAAAAAAAGAAGAAGAAGGGATCCCTGGGTGGCGCAGTGGTTTAGCACCTGCCTTTGGCCCAGGGCGTGATCCTGGAGACCCGGGATCAAATCCCACATCCGGCTCCCAGTGCATGGAGCCTGCTTCTCCCTCTGCCTCTCTCTCTCTCTGTGACTATCATAAATAAAAATAAATAAATAAATAAAATAAAATAAAATAAAATAAAATAAAATAAAAAAAGAAGAAGAAGAGATGGCACTTGGCGGTTAAACCTGCCCCAGCAGCGCCTGAAATAGGCCTCAAATCGCGTAAGGTGTACAGAGCTGCAGTGTGCTCAGCATCCTCCCCACCTTTGTGCTGGGTGTAGGATTACAAAGGGGCATCCTACACCCCCCCACCCTGCGCCCCCCCCAGGGTCTCCTAAATGCCTCCAAGGGGAATAGATTATGATCACAACAACAGAAGCCACTGAAGCAGGTTCCCTCAACTCCCTGCTGCTTCCCAATCTATGAGCCGTTTGACCTCGGTGCCCACTTGCTCCTCCGAGGCTCCTACTGTATCCAGGAGGGAGGCCGGTTGCGATCCAAAGCCCATCATGCCACCATGCTTTAGAGCCCAGGCTCTTCCCCGGGCTCGGACCTTACCCAGTTGCTCCTTCTAGAACCTTCCAACAGCCGTGCTCATCGCCAAGTATCCCACATGCGCTCAGGCTACACTCATGCTAATAACTGACCAACGAACACTGTTCTCTTCCTCGGCTACAGCCGCCACCGCCGCCCCTTATCTACCTTCCCTACTTCACAGTCCAACACCTCGAAAGAGTTGTCTTTTATCCTCACGCTCTCTTTATTTCTTTGCTTCTCAGGCACTGCACTGCGCCCTCTGACTTGGCTTTCGCCGCCATCACACAAATTAAACGCTCTCCCCCTTCAGATCACCAAATCCACTGGGGATTTACCAGGCCTCGGCTCATGTCAACGTGGAAGTCACCGGGGGTGCCTGGCAAATATCACCAGTTCTCGCCATTTCTGACCACAGAGTACGCTTTTCCTTCCCTAACCCCTAAACGTTTAGAAGTGGCCTTGAGACTTGCTTCGGACAATGAAAACGGAGTGGAAGCGTGAGCTGTGACTTCCGTGGGGAAGCCCCAAGACCTAGTGTCTGAGTCTCTGCACTCTTTTGTCCTGTTCCATGGCAGCCGGCGGAGCTCAGGCGGTGGCTCCTCAGTCAGCCTGATTCCGGAATATGGATGCGGTGGAGAAGGGGGTCCGGGAGACGCACGAAGGATGGACATGTAGTTCCTTCGGGCGTCGGGCGTCGGGGAAGGATTCTGAGAGGTGACATCCCTATGCTGGGTCCTAAAGAGCTGGTGGGAGTGAGCAAATAAAATGGCAGGAAGAGGGGAAAAGGAGAAAGTTGCAGGCATAGGAATCAGCGACCATCAGTGACTCCGATGCCGGCGAGCACGGAGTGTTTGGGAATCTAGAAATCGTGCCACTTAGTTAGAATCAGGGGAGATTCGGGGGGCGGGGGCCACCCAAGGAGGGCTGTGATGAGACAGACGTAGGCATGAGGTCCTGCAGGACTACAGATGCCGCGTAGAGGGATTGGGGGGCAGGGAGTGAGGAAGCGGGGAAGCCCAGGGATTCATCGGGAGGGTTGTTCTAGGCCACAAATGATGGATTCCGCAGAAATGATGGATTCCAAAGCAAGGGAGGAGCAGCGTCCGGATGAGGAGAGGTAGGGGATTCAAGAGACGCTACGGAGGCAGGGCCCGAGGGCAGGTGCAGGTGCAGGTGCAGGAGCAGGTGTGCCCGGTGCTGGGATCTCAGGAGGCCCAACAGGACACCTCAAAACCTAAGCCCTCTCCTGTATCTGAGGGCAAGATCTGCACCTCTGTTCCTGTTTCATGACCTGTGGGTATGAAATCCCGACCCTGTGGTGTCCTAGAAACCTGCGTTTTACAGGTGGCTCAGGTGTTGTCTTGCAAGCTCATTTTTGAGACAGAGCAGACCCCAGGTCAGCAGGTTCTGAGGGGGAACCACTGGGCTGAAGGTGGGGACCCCCTTCACCCTCCCCAACCAGGGACAGCATGGCTTTGTTGGGGCACTGAATTTGCTGGGTCTGGATCTCCACCCTGGACTGGCCATCAGACCGGTCCCTGCTCCGTGTGTCCGGGGAAAGGTCTTAGTGGCCTCAAGAGCTGGAACATAAATTTGTGAGGTTCTTTTAAGTCCCAACATTCTCTTATTTATTATCCTCTGATTTATTATTATCATCATTATTATTATTTGGGGGCGGGGCTTAGGAACCTCCTCTACATCCATTTCAATATGAAAGGAGGAACATAGGAGCAACGTATTGAGGGAAGGAGGTGTGTAGGGTGTGTAGGGCTCCGGAAGAGTGTAACGGGGAGAGTGGGGAAGAGTAGAGTGACTGTCCCCCGTTTCTCCATTCTTTATACGAAGGTCTTAGGATGCTGTGCTCTAGGAGTATTTTCAAAGGAAGGTGCCAGAACCAGACACCACAGAGGGAAGAAGCACTGATGGTGGGATATAGGGTATCCTAAAAGTGGGTGGCCCCTCCCTCTGCATCTCCTGTCTCACCTCGAGGAAGCCACTTCCTGCACCCCGAGGGCAGCAGGCTTACGTGCAGGTGCTGGTACTGGGGTCCGTGCTGCCTCCCCAAACACAGAATCCACTCCGAGGAAGTGATCTTGCATTTGACCCAGCCCAGGGAGCCCAAGGAGAGCCGCGCCGGAAGCCCTGGAGCCTTTCACCCTCTTAAACGGCTCAGCCTTGAAATACGTCTAAAAAATGCAAGAGGAAAAAAAAATTAAAAATTAAAAAAAATTAAAAATAAAGAATGCAAGAGGATCCTGAAACTCCTGAAGATGTTTTCCTCTCTGGGTTGTCCAAAAAGATCTTGCGGCCGCTGTTGTCGCTTGCTTATGTCACTTTGCGTTCTTTGGGAAGTTGTGGGTTTGCCAGTAACAGACTGCAGCATCATGCATTTTAATGTGAATTTCGGCTGATTCAGGATTCGGAGGCAGATGTGACCCAGGCCTCGGGGACAGGCACCATGCGTCCCAGACCTTGCGAGGGGGGGCGGCGGCCGGTCCCCGTGGTTCGAGCTCCCGGTGTTCCCCCACGTGGCTACGATGGACAGTAGGCACCTGCTTTCCTCCCTCCTCCCTCCCCGCCAGCCACCCCTTCTCCGTCTGTTTAAGAGCAGACACCGCAGGAGCTCAGGCCCAGGGCTCTAACGCCAGCTAGTGCACTCCCAGCTCCGGCTCACCGTGCTCCCCCCGTGGGACTGGGGTGGGACTGGGGTGGGACTGGGCCACGCGGGAGGAGGGGGACGGGGCAGGTCTAAGGAGAGGCCGGAGGCCGCTGGGAGGGACGCAGCACGAAGCAGTTGCCACGCCGCCCAGTGAGTCACGCAGACCACACGCGGGCCACAGCAGAGGCCAACAGCGTTAGCCCGGACCCGGGAAACCTCTCGAAAGCACAGTGCTGACCGCTGGGCACCAAGCACCCCAGGGTGGAGCCAGACGCTGCCCTTGGCCACCCCACTCTGGGCAGGGCCCCTGGTTGGCAGCTGCTGCGGCGGCGACCTTCCCACCAGCTGCCAAAGCGGCCTTCCATGCAGGGAGGCCCTCATCCAGGCCTGGCCTCTGGCACAGAGAGGGGGGCTAGTGATTGATCCCGCGGGATGATTGGCCAGAGCACGCTGCACCCAACACCCGTCTGCGGGGAGGTCACAGCTGCCCTGGGAGCCCTCTTCCTATTTTTATCATTAATTACTTCTTTTTCTTATTTTCAGAGTAACAAATGTCCATTTTAGAAAATGTCCCGGCATATGGTCCTTAGAATTCTATTGGAGGGGCGCCTGGGGGGTAGCACAGTCGGTTAGGCATCCGACTCTTGGTTTTGTCTCGGGCCTTGGTCTCAGGGTCATGGGATCGAGGCCTAAGTCAGGGCTTCAGATTCTCTCCTCTCTCTGCCCCTCCTGCTCAGGCTCATTCTCTCTCTCTCTCTCTCTCTCAATAAATAAATAAAAATTTCTCCAAAGAAAAAAATGAGTGGGAAATATCAGAGCGGGAGACAGAACATGAGAGACTCCTAACTCTGGGAAACGAACAAGGGGTGGGGGAAGGGAGGTGGGCGGGGGGTGGGGGTGACTGGGTGACAGGCACTGAGGGGGGCACTTGGCGGGATGAGCACTGGGTGTTATGCTATATGCTGGCAAATTGAACACCAATAAAAAAAAATTAGGGAAGGAAACAAAGCAATGTATAGAAAAATAAATAAATAAAATAAAATAAAAGTTAAAATTTCTCCGAGAACTATACTTGAATTTCTCATATAACTTTTCAATCTTTTTTTTCCTTATGCATACATATAAATGATTTTAAAATGGGAGGCATCCTCTACGGACTGCTATGTATCATGAGCATCTTCCCATATTATGAAATATTCTTCTAATGTATTTTTCTATGGCTATATGGTGTCACGCGATAAGCCATAGCTTATCCGGTCAACTGTTTTGTTGAACATTTCATTTGCTTCTTATTATTAAAGTATATTAAAAAACGCTGCTCCACATACCCTTTTAGCTAAATCTCTGCATATCCACACGACTTGCTTCCAGCACCTCCCCAGAAGTGGGACCCTTGATGACCGTTGATCAAGGATGACATATTTTCTTTCCTTTTTTTTTAAAATTAATTAATTTTTTTATAAATTTATTTTTATTGGTGTTCAATTTGCCAACATATAGAATAACACAAGGATGACATATTTTCAAACAAGCTTTGGACACATGTTGCAAAGTGGCCTTCGGCCTTCCAGAAAGGTGGTACCAGTTTGTATGTGCAGAGCAGAAGACGGTAATACCTGTTTTCCAATACTCAGCGGCACCGTGTGATACCAGCCAATGACCTCTTCTTACTTTGCTATTAGAAATGAGCAAAAATCCTTAAGAAAGAGGAGAGCTGGGGCCCCCGGGGAGCTCTCGGGGAGCTCTCGTGGTGGAGCATCCGCCTTCAGCTCTGGGCGCAACTCCAGGGTCCTGGGATCGAGTCCTGCATCGGGGTCCCCGCAGGAAGCCTGCTCTGCCTGTGTCTCTTGTGAATAAATAAATAAAATCCTAAAAAAAAAAAAAAAAAAGAAAAGAAAGAATAAAGAGGAGAGCTTGCCCAAAGAAACTAGCCATCCGGGATCCCTGGGTGGCGCAGCGGTTTGGCGCCTGCCTTTGGCCCAGGGCGCGATCCTGGAGACCCGGGATCGAATCCCACATCAGGCTCCACGTGCATGGAGCCTGCTTCTCCCTCTGCCTGTATCTCTGCCTCTCTCTCTCTCTGTGTGACTATCATAAATAAATAAAAAAAAAAAATTAAAAAAAAAAAAGAAAAGAAACTAGCCATCCTGCACAAAAGAAGGAGCCAGAACAGGTCATCTTCAAGGACAACAGATGGCACGAGGTCTCCGTGTCCTTGCCGAGCCCGTGCTCGATTTCCCCTTATTTGTTCCACAGAAGTTGTTTTAGTTGGTTTGAGCCAGAGTTCAAACAAGGCCACACCCCGCACTTGGGCGTGTTTGTGTGTCCTTCGAGCTCCCTGCTGTCTACACTGCCCCCTCCCCCCACAGCTGTCTACACTGCCCCTCTCCCCCCCAGCCGTCTATACTTCCCGTCTCCCTGCCAGCTATCTATACTTCCCCTCCCCCCCAGCCGTCTATACTTCCCGTCTCCCCCCAGCCGTCTATACTTCCCGTCTCCCCCCAGCCGTCTATACTTCCCGTCTCCCTGCCAGCTATCTATATTTCCCCTCCCCCCCAGCCGTCTATACTTCCCGTCCCCCCCCAGCCGTCTATACTTCCCGTCTCCCCCCAGCCGTCTATACTTCCCGTCTCCCCCCAGCCGTCTATACTTCCCGTCTCCCTGCCAGCTATCTATATTTCCCCCCCCCCCAGCCGTCTATACTTCCCGTCTCCCCCCAGCCGTCTATACTTCCCGTCTCCCTGCCAGCTATCTATATTTCCCCCCCCCCCAGCCGTCTATACTTCCCGTCTCCCCCCAGCCGTCTATACTTCCCCTCTCCCCCCAGCCGTCTATACTTCCTGTCTCCCTGCCAGCTATCTATACTTCCCGTCTCCCCCCAGCCGTCTATACTTCCCCTCTCCCCCCAGCCGTCTATACTTCCTGTCTCCCTGCCAGCTATCTATACTTCCCGTCTCCCCCCAGCCGTCTATACTTCCCGTCTCCCCCCAGCCATCTAACCTCCCCTCTCCCCCCAGCCGTCCATACTTCCCCTCTCTCCCTGGCCGTCTATACTTCCCCTCTCCCCCTGGCCGTCCATACTTCCCCGCTCCCCCCTCAGCCATCTATACTTGCCCTCTCCCCCCAGCCGTCCATACTTCCCCTCTCCCCCTGGCCGTCTATACTTCCCCTCTCCCCCCGCCGCCCATACTTCCCCGCTCCCCCCTCAGCCATCTATACTTGCCCTCTCCCCTCAGCCGTCTATAGTTCCCCTCTCCCCCACCCCCAGCCGAGTTGGGCTCTGAAGGGCACACGGCCTGGGTTAGGCTGGCGGCCGCCATGTGCTGTGGGGACCTAACCCTCATGTCCTGTCAGCTGGTGGTGGGTGTAGAGGCTTCTTCGGACTCAGGTTTGGCGTTTAGCAAGGAGGCTCCTTGGTGATGCTGCGTACGTCCCATTGCACACATCGGGAGGCAGGGTATCAGTCCTTTAAGGGTGTCAGGGTCCAAACAAGGTTCTGTTGATCTGTGGGGTTGGGGTGTTATCACCTGGAATCACCTGTTATAAAGTTTCCCGTGAGCTTGTTACCTAGTGATTTTAGGAGCCTCTACCACGTTGATCAGTGCGTTGCCTCAACTATGAGATTTTATTCATTTTAAGGGGTGAAAATGTTAATGCCCTATATCATTTTTTGTTAACTTATTAGCTAGAAGACTCCCATGAAGAAAAAAATAACTCCCTTTATCGTTCATCGGGTACCTAAGACACGCTTGGTGTATATTAAGGTTCGGCAAGTCAAGATAAATACTGGATTCATTCCCTCTGTTTATCAGTTTTCAGAATAATGAGTTTCTCCCTGAGTGTCCTTCAAAGATCATCAGTGGAGCTTTTTGTCTTATTTTGGGATTGGGGTTTTTTTTTTTTTCAGCATTATGAGCTCATAGGTCTGAATATGTTTTATATATTTTCTTTCATCGCAGTATTTATTCTTATTTATGCTCAAATTATCCAAACTTTGACCAGCAGAAGCCTCCTCAACTTGCCTCTTAGTTCTTTTGACAGGACCCTCGTGGTCTCTGATAGCTTCTCTGCTAGCTGGTATGACACGATGTCCCAGGCTCATTTTTTACTCTCTTTGCCTAGACCTGGTATCAGGCGTTTCTCCAAGGAGCCCTGGTCCTTTTTAGTCGGAATTGGTATTTAGAGACCACGTTGTGGGCCCTAGATTGGATTTTGGAATGAGTGATTTATGAGTTTTTTGGAAAGGAAGTAATGGTCACTAGGCACCAGGGCCTAGTTGAATTAAAGTCATCATACATTTATTAAATAAGACATGGCTCATTCTAGATGAGGGAGAGGAGGCTGAGCGAGCATAAGCAAACAACTGGGACATGATATTATGTAGAAATAGCTTTGGGGAAATAAACCAGGCATGAAATAATTATGCCTGGAGTCAAGGAATAAGGCTTCAGCAAGAAGGGGACATCTGAGCAATGGAAATAGTCATGCAGCCAAGGTGCAGTGAAGAAAGTTCAGAGCAGAGAAATAATGTGAGTGAAGCCTCCGAATCATCAAAGTGCACGGCATGGTTGAATAAGAGTCAGATTTGCTTCATTTCCTGTGACAGGGATAGTGGATTCAGTGGATTCAGAGAGCAGCCAACCGCAGTCAGCATAATGCATCTGGACTTCAGCGGGGCATTTGTCCAGGCCTATCCTGATATCATTATGGACAAGATGGAGAAATATGGACTAAGCGATAGGACTTTTAGATGAATTAACAACAGTTAGGTGAATAAATGAACCCAGAGGATGCTGATTAGTAGATGGATATCAGCATAGAGGACGGTCTCCAGTGGAGTAACACAAGGCTCCGTGTAGGTCAACTTTTTTTTTTTTTTTTGGATTTAGATACAAGTATAGAACAAATACTTAACGAATTTGCAGATTATCTGGAGCTAGGTAGGATAACGAGTAGTCTTACTGACAGGGTCTGGTTTCAAAGAGGTATGGACAGGTTGGACTTACTGAGGTAAAATTTCTAGGGATGAGTATAAATTTCTATAGCTGAGTGAAGATAGCAAACGAAAAATAAATAAATAAAAATAAATAAAAAATAAAAAGAAGATAGCAAACGAGGACCCAAGTGCACACGCGTGCGCGCACACACACCAGAGACACATGGTTAGTAGTACGCACACGGAAAGGATTGAGGAGTTCAGTTCTGCACAACATATTATTATTCGGGTGCGTGGGTAACAGTGGAGCACCCAGAATGCAGTGGGGGTGCTCATCAATGGTGAGATGCTCGGATCCCTCTTGAAGAACACTTCGAGAGAGCAGTTGACCATCTGGGATATGGGGTAGTTTATAGGAGAGTGACCTAATTGGTAGAGGAATTTTAAAAAGCAATAATGAAAAAATCAGAAACCTAGAATCGCAGAATTCACTGGGATTAAAAATGCCAGAACAGCCGTAGAGCTGCCCCGTGGAAGTGTTCTGCGACGTTATCCTAAGGCGACACGAGCCTCCACCTGGCACCACTGGGTACGAGTTAGAGGGAAGCAAATTTCTGCCCAATGGGAGAACATAGTCAGAGCTCCCGAGATGCAGAGGAGCCTGCCCCACAGCTCGAACTGACCATCCTAAGGACAGAGAGAACTGGTGGGGAGGGGCTTGGGCATCTTAAGAATTGGGTTCACCTCTACATCAGCGAGTCCATGGCCCCTGTCCTCCCCGGCAGCCTCCTTCCAGGCTCCCGAGTCCTCCTGCTACTCACAGGGTTGCTTAGGGGCTTAGGGGCCACCCTGCGATGTTTAGGACGACCATGACCCCCACGGTGCCCCACACTGTCTTTTCACGGTTCCTGGTACCGCTGTCAAAGGTGTCGTACTCCGCTGAGGCTTGGGAGAGACAGAGTCTAGTTTCCGTGCTTTTTTTTTTTTTTAAGATTTTATTTATTTATTTATTTATTTATTTATTTATTTATTTGAGAGAGAGCCAGCATGAGCAGTGGAGAGGGGCAGAGGGAGAAGCACACTCCCTGCTGAGCGGGGAGCCCAGTGGGGTGACACCGGGATCCCAGGCACCCGGACATCAGGACCCCAGCAGAAGGCAGCGCTGAATCACTTCACCACTTAACTGGAGCCACGCAGACACTCCAGTTTCAGGTCTTTTAATGCTGATTCCAGAACATCGGGTGTGGGAGGTTAAAGATGGCCCCAAATTCCTTGTCCTTGCAGCAAGGGGTGGGCTCTAACTCCCTCTCCCCCTGCAGTCCAGCGGTGGCCAGCGGCGTGCGGCAACTTGCTGCAGCAATGGAACGTGCTAGAAGCGGGGGGACGCCCAAGAGTAGGTGTCAGGAGGCCTCGCTGTTCCCCCCCAGCTCGTCGTGTAGGGAGGCCCCCGGGCCGAGGGAAGACCAGGCGAGCGGGCCGGCTGCCCAAGGCACTGTGGCCCCAGCACTCAGGCATCGAATCTCTCCAGCCGAAGCCCTCGACGCGGTTTGGGGCAAAGGGGTCATCCCCTCCAAGGCGAGTCCAAATTTCATATTAGAGGGAAAAATGAATGGTGGTCGTATTTTCCGCTGCTGAGTTCCGGGCGGTTTTTAGCGCAGCAGTAGGTAACCACACTCGAACTACGTGTCCCTGCTTCTTTGGGGGGTTGATTTTCAACCTGCAAATGACGTGACAGGACTTAATACTTTGTAAGGCCCCTTCTTTCCTCTGACATTCTCTGCAGCCCACATTTGTGGTCCCGTGATTTCTTTACACTTTTAAATATTATTCAGGACCTCAAAGAGCTTTTGCTTATGCAGGTCATATCTATTGATATTTGCCATATTAGGAATTTAAACTGAGAAAAACATGTATCATTTATACCTATTACTTTATTTAAAAACAATAAAGATCCATTAAATGTTTACAAACAAAAGACTTCTGGGGAAATGTTTTCCCAAACAAAAAGTTACTACAAGGGTGGCATTGCTTTATATTTTTGCAAATTTCTTTACTTTTAAGTTGCATTTCTTTTCCTTTTTAAGATTTTTGTTAATCGGAGTATAGTATAGTTGACTTACAAAATTATGTTAGTTTTGGGTATACATCATAGTGATTCAACAATTATGTACAGGACAGCACCTGGCTGGCTCAGTTGGTGGAGCGTGCAACTCTTGGTCTCAGGGTTTGAGTTCAAGCCCCATGTTGGGTGTGGCGATTACTTAAAAATAAAATCTTTTAAATAGGAACAATTATGTGTGTTACAAAATGCTCACCACAAGTTTCTTTAAAAACCTGGCTTACTAGAAGGCACCTAGAGTCTCTTATCCGCTTCTGCATGAAAACTGTTGTAATCACACGTCGTGTAACCTCTAGAAAACTTCACTGTACACTTGAGAGAGAATGAGAATGAACAAGGTCAACAATGTATTTTTATTATTACGAGAATGGTCGTGACCTCACAGACCCCTCAAATGAAAGTCAGGGATGTTCAGGCGTCTCCAGACCATACTTTGAGAACCACTGCTCTGAAGAAATGATGCGTAAAATTAACCTATGTTGGTCCATTAGTAGGTGATAACCCATAGCATGTTCAAATTTTTAGAGTCATTTGCTTTTTAATGAGAAATAAAGTCTTCCTCTGAAGGATCAAGCTCTAATGACAGCATCTCAAAAAACACCGAAGGTGTTCGTCTGGCTAAGGGTCCCCTGTTCTGGTCCATCTACCTTGTGGGCTGCTACCCCTTTGGTCCCCACTGAAGTTTGGCTCTAACCAGAGGAAGGCTATGGCCACAAGACTAGACCCATTTGAGGCAGAAAGAGAGCAAACTGGCTGTTATGATCAGTCTTCCACAGTCCTTCGCTTTAAGAGAATGTCTCTTTCTTGGTTCATGGATGGAGAAGGGTTCTATGTGTAATTACAACGAACCCAAGATTGCCAACCAACCATTCTTGCCCCCATTTTGAGCAATTAGACTGGGTTTTTCACTGTGTTGGGAACTAGGCTAAGAGACTGTTGTAACATGGAGGTAATATGCTTGTTTATTTTAATTAAATCATTGAAAATCAGAAATGATATCATATCTAGCCCTTCCTAGCATTGCGGACATTTCCCAGAACTTTTAACTGTAGGTTTTTAGTAATTGCATTGTGCTAATCAACTAAAATGGCCCAGTATAAATGTTAATAAATAAGCATAATCATAATCATCATCCTAGACATACCCAGTTGCCAAGGACTTCAAGAAGTCATTGAATCCATCCGTCTGCCTCCAGGCAAGCTTTATCTTCAGTCCATTCCCAGCAAAAAAAAAATATTTTGGAGAATATGTTCTACATTGGATACTTCTTTCCACCTTCCTTATATATATATTTTCATATATCCTAGTCTGGAAAAAAAATAATTAACTCAAGTAATTTTAGAAAGCACTAAAGAAAAATCGAAATACTGAGAAATTCGTTTGAGGGAAGATTTAAATTATCAAATGAACCCCCCCCCTTTTTTTTTTTAAGAAATCAAGCAATGAGTACTTGGCCAAATGCTTGCAAACCTACGAAGTCCACATATGTTGAATATGATTTAATTTAGATAATTTTCTTTTTCACTTTGGTAACAACCACACTTTAATGACAATTAATTGAGCATTTTTCACCCAGGTCCACTAGGAATTAGGTATGTTGGAACACATTTAAAAGTTTTCAGATTTGAAAAGATACCTAGACTGGATACGCTATCTAATACTTATTTGGAGAAATCGCAAGAATTACCAAAGATTTGCATAAGGTTGAGGTTCCATTTTGTTATCTTTAGGACTAAATAATTTGTTAGAGAATGCCAGGTGATGTCCTTTAATTTTGGTCCTATGGGATTTTTCTGAAAGATAGTTCCTCTGAGGCGCCTCAGTGGCTCAGTAGGTTAAGCCTTAGACTCTGGTTTTGGCTCAGGTCATGATCTCAGGGTCCCGAGATGGAGCCCTGCTTAGAATTATCTCTCTGTCTCTTCCCCGGCTCCCCTACCCCTGCTTGGTGTCACTTTCGAAGAAGAAGAAGGAGGAGGAGGAGGAGGAGGAGGAGATAGTTCCTGAGTTATCAAGATCTCTTAAAATAATAAAATAATCGTCTGGCGCATTTTCCGCATGCTCTGCGACCTAGAAGAGAATTTCTTCTTGCACGGTCTATAAATTGAGCTCCGACCCCAAGCCACAGACGGAAGCAGCATGCTTAGGTTTCCAGAGAACTACCGCTGTCAAAGATGGAAATACGTACTTTCCTACCTCCAGCGCAACAAAGCCCTTGGTCCAGACCCTGTTCCTCGGGGACCACCCCCTACCTGGCCCCCATTCCCTTCACCACGGTCCGTTTTGAATGTTGCAGCTGGAATCGTCTACCTCGGCGGCCTGGAAATTAGTCGTCACCCCTCGCATGAGCTCTGTCACGTTTAATACCGACGCTGCGGTTTCCACACCTATTCCTTGGTCTTGAGTGCTGAGAAAGCTCTGGGAAGGCCTGGGGGGCATAGCACAGCGGCTAAAGGATCAGCTTTGACATCTAAGCCTGTTTCCCCCCCACCTAGCTGTGTAAACTTGGACCAGCTGTTTTTGTTTAAAAGTTGTCATGTGGGGGGATCCCTGGGTGGCTCAGCGGTTTAGCGCCTGCCTTTGGCCCAGGGCGCGATCCTGGGGTCCTGGGATCAGGTCCCGCGTCGGGCTCCCTGCATGGGGCCTGCTTCTCCCTCTGCCTGTGTCTCTGCCTCTCTCTCTCTCTCTCTGTGTGTGTGTGTGTGTCTCTCGTGAATAAACAAATAAATAAGTCTTTAAAAAAATAAATAAATAAAAGTTGTCGTGTGTACAATGGGGTTGTGCTGGTCTTTGGCTGGTAAGACTCAGAAACCCAACCAAGGTGGCTTAACATCTCTCTCTCTTCCCTCTCCCTCTCTCCGCCTCTCAGACGTGCACACGCACACGCACACACACACACACACACCCGGGGCTTCCCTAGCTTCCCAGCTGTGTGACTCCAGGGGCAGAGGCAGGAAGCTAAAGAGCCTTTGGGAGGTGGCAGTTTGGGGCTCAGGGATGCTTCTCCATTTCTGAGTCCGCTTCCCCCACGTCGACCGGGTCTCAGCATCGTCTCTCCCGAGGGCGCAGGATGACCACAGCAGCTCGCTTCCAGTTTCCTCCACGAACCCGGTGGAGAGCGCCCGGCGTCAGGGGGGTCAGGGGGCTCAGCGCCCACCTCCGGCACAGGCCATGATCCCGGGGTCTTGCGCTCCCTCCCCCTCCGCCTGCCGCTCTGCCTACTTGTGCTCTCTTGCTGTCAAATAAATAAATTAAATCTTAAAAAAAAAAAAAAACCAGAAAACCCCAGTGGAAGAAGGGTCCATTTGCCAAGAGTCCCCCCGAAAGCCCCAGAATGGCTCTCTTAGCCTTTGGTTGGTTCAGCTTGGGCCCCAGCCCGACTTTAGACAATTGCCACGGCCGAGAACACACGTGCTTTCCTCGGCCAGGCCGGTGTCATGCGTGGAGCACGAGTGGACCACACCTGACCGCGTGGCCTGCGATCATTGCTGGACAATTCCTGGGAAACAAATCGGGTCTCTACGTGCAGATGAAGAGACGGTGGGTCCGGAGCAGACAGCAAACAACAGGAAGCTGGCATGACCTGTCAGCGAGGCTCAGAGCTCCTACCCTAACCCCAGGGCGGTGTGCTCAGGCGCAGGTGGGCCGGGCAGATGCAGGCTCCCCTCCGAGCGCGGGCCAGGCTGGGCACTGGACTTGGGGCCGGATCTCAGAGCCCTGACATCATGACCTGAACCAAAACCAGGAGTCAGAGGCTTAACCGACGGAGTGGCCCAGGCGCCCCTTCCTGGGTGTTTTATGAGAATTAAACAGTACGGGGCCGGCACGGGGCCAGGGCTCCACAGCATGGGCCGTCAGAGTCCTCGGTCTACCTCTGAAGTGGATGTTGAATGTTAGCCCCACCTCGATAGTGACCACTCCAAGTGGATGGCATCGCACCTATTTAGTGAAATGTTTTATTTTTATTTATTATTTTTGATGAAACCCTTTAAGGGGGGGGGGTGGCAACTCACGTGCCAAGTCCATTAGTGACTGTATGGACTGCTGGGTTAAGAAGGATTCTGAGGCCGACGCGGGACCCATTGGGAACGTGTTCCATGCTCCGTTAGGAATGTCTGGAGGCCCCCCACGTCCTCTCTTCTACAGTAAAACCAAGTCCATAAGGCTACTTAGAGGACCATGTCACTTGACTTTGGGTTGGGGGATTATTAAAATACGGGATTACATATAGAGTTTCAATTCATATTAGGAAGGTTAACGAAGACCTTAGAGAGAGGAGAGGGCGGGCCGATGCCTCACTCACTCTTAGGGAGGCAGGACCTGGCACGTAGTAGAGGCTCAGTCAATATTTTTCTGAATTGAAAATAATTATATTATGCTGAAATCTTTCCCAGGAACCCAGAGGAGATATTGGTAAAATTAAACCATGTGGAACCTGAGTAGTGTTAATGTTCTGTTCACAGGTTCCCTGTATTTTTGCATATATTTCATGGCATTTATATTAAATTCATAAATAAAATATTCCTCTGTTTGCGTGAACTCAATGAAGTATTTTAAAATAACAGCAAAAACGTCCTCCCACCCTCCTATATGTTTATCAGTAATCCCGCTGGTTCTGGGCGCCCGCAGACCCCCGGAGAGGTTCTACTAGGACTCCCGGCGGGTTACTTCATTACCGGGAGGCTCGTTAAGCTCGTTACTAAGCCTCAGTTTCTTTGCCTACAAGATGGAGCTAAAATAGATAAAAAATACAGAAATGTTAGCCTCGTAGTCACTGTGAGCGTAAACAAGATAAGAGTCATAAAGGCCTTGGCACATGGCAAGTGCTCAATATGCGGTGGCTGCCGTTACTGTTCGGATTTTAAGCCCCAACTCGGAGGGTGTTAGGTGAAACCATACATTGCATTAGATCTTGTAGATTAAATTACACATATGCACAGCATGTGGGTCACCTATTGCTGCACGTCGCTGCTGTAATAGTCTCCAAAATCCCAAGCCAAGAAATTTTGGAAGTGGTACTCCCATTGATACGTGGCATAAAAATAGTCCACTTCATTCTCTTTGGAATGTTCCTTGAAGATTCATTCCTTCTTGCATGTCCTTAGGAGTCCTAGAATATGCACTGGGTCAGGATTGGGTATTTTGCAAAAGGAGGTAGAAACGTAATCGCACCATTGTGGGTGTGGGATGGGGCCCACCTGGGTCGTGTTCACCAGGGGTCCCGCGTGACTCCTACCTCCTGGGCCCTCACTTCCTCTTTGTTATTGTTGGATCCTTGTGGGGAACGTAGGAAGAGCTTCAAACCAGTGGTGGTTTTGAGGCTGACTTTGCAAGGTAGCTCGGGTCATAACTTGTGGAGGGAAGGGGGAAGGAGATTCGGGCTGGACAATCTGCGTCCTGTCTCACTGACTAGTTTATTATGGGGCTTAAATGGGAACATGCAGGGGAGCCTGGGGGGCTCGGTGGGTTAAGCGTCTGCCTTCAGCTCAGGTCATGATCTCAGGGTCCTGGGATCGAGTCCCAGGTCAGTCTCCGTGCTCCGTGTGGAGTCTGCTTGTCCCTCTGCCCTTCGCCCCTGCTCATATGCACACATACACACACACACTCTCTCTCTCTCTCAAATAAATAAATAAAATCTTGGGATGACTGGATGACTCAGCGGTGGAGCGTCTGCCTTCAGCTCAGGGCGTGACCCCGGGTCCCAGGATCGAGTCCCGCATCGGGCTCCCTGCATGGGGCCTGCTTCTCCCTCTGCCTGGGTCTCTGCCTCTCTGTGTGTCTGTCACGAATAAATAAATAAAATATTTTTAAAAATAAGTAAATAAAATCCTAATATATATGCAATATATAGTATAAAGATAAAATCTTAATATGCATATATATAAAAGAACATGTATATATGAAACGCTTTATAGAGCTGCTCATTTTTACAACAATGGACTGGTAAGACTAGAAAAATAGGATGAGGTTTCTTTTAAGATTTATTTATTTATGATAGACAGAGAGAGAGAGAGGCAGAGACACAGGCAGAGGGAGAAGTAGGCTCCATGTGGGAGCTCGACACAGGACTCGATCCCGGGACCCCAGGGTCACGCCCTGGGCCAAAGGCAGGCGCTAAACCGCTGAGCCACCCAGGGATCCCCAGGATGAGGTTTTCTATAAATGGTACTTAATCCTCATTTACCGATGACAGAACTGAGAAGCCAAAAGGTAAATTCATTTGCCCAAGCTTCCACAGCTGGTGAGCAGCAGAGCCAGGATTTGTGCTGCGGGCTGGCTAGCTCAGAAGCCCAGAAAGTCCATCACTGAAGCGTACTACCTCGATTGTCCAAAATCTTGAAATGCCAGGATGAGGACTGTGCACTTGATTCGACGAACCACTGGGCAGCCCGGACTAGTGTGAACCAATGAACCACTCACCTCGGGCGCGAGAAATAAGACCCACCAAAAGAACCCAGCGATCAAGATTGATGATATTATAATGTGATATTTAAAAAAATAAAAAATCAGCAAATACAGGCCCCAGCCCCTTCTTTGTTATTTCTTTCTTTCTTTTTTTTTTTTTTTTTAAGTATGATTGAAACCAGAGGCAGGATTAAGGTCAGACGAGCGAGACAGAGTTGTACAAAAACAGAGTTGGATCCTATTCTTTATTTAAGATTTTTATATTTTGTTTGTCCTTTCGTCCAGCATTAAATTTGTTTGAAAAAATGTTGCATTGTAATAGTATGTATCTTGATTGCCGAGTGTTTCGTGATTCCCCTAAAAGTCTGCACCCAGGCAGAGCCCTCTGCCTGTTTCGCCCTCGTGCCAGCCCAGCTGGGAGTCTGCTTTTCAAAAAGAGGAGTCTGGCAGTGATGACCTAGGGTGGGCGCTGGGAACGGATGAGCACAAAAACAGCTGGGGCCCCATCCCACACCCACAATGGCGTGATTACGTGTTTCTACCTCCTTTTGCAAAATACCCAATCCGGACCCAATGCATATTCTAGACCAATCGGATCAGGAGCGTTCACATTACTGAGCTTCAAAGCTCTCTGAGATAGTTCCCTTCTGTGTGGTTATGGCACCAAACTGGTATCTACCTCAAACCGTTAGGTTAATTTTGCTTTCGAATCTTCACTTTGCTTTTCAATCTCATTTGTTTTATGATTGTGGAAAATACTGACATCATTCCAAAGTCACATCTTTAAAACAAGGTAGTTGGAGAACTCTAGCTTCTCGTTCTACGCCCCCGACCCTGGTCTTGACCTACCGCTCTTAGTAACCCGAAGAAAAACGTATCCCTCAAAATAACCACCACCATAATAATAATAATGATGATGATGATGATGATGATGATGATGATGATGAATCCGGACCCAAATGAAGAAATTGGGAGTAAAGACAGAAAACACAGGGAGACACTTTTGAGAATGAAAGTCTATGTAACTTGGCAATTAACTTCTTGGTGAGGAGGACGCATGACCCTCGGACAACCCCGTGACTCGGAAAAGATGACTCCTGAGTTTGGGAATGTGCCTCTGGAGTTGGAACCGGGAAGTCAGGAGAAAAGCCTGCTCTGGGAGGGTGACGTCAGGCTCAGGTTCGTGGCAGCCTGCGAGCACTGGCCTCTTTCTGTCCTATTGTTAGCCCGTTGACGCTGTGATGTAACAACTTCAGCAAATAAAACATTTGAAATAATCGGGCCTGCGATTAGAACTTGGAAATTGTGTTGTTTTTCGATTTTTAATGGTGAGTTTTCACAATTTTGGTCTTAGGTTTTGGCTTTTTGAGGATAAAATGACCGTAATGTCAGTTTCTCCTCCTTTTCCTAGAGGAGGCCAAAGACAGGATTTATTTATTTGCCTCATATCTAGATTTTCCTCTTTCATCTCATATCAGGCATCTGAAATGCAAAATATCTTTCATCTCTCTGGGGGGCCTTCTGCCTTCATAAACACTCACCCAGCTACTATATTAGCTAATTTTTCTTTCTTGAAATCCCCTTGTACCTGAATTATTTAAACTGAGCTTTTCTGAACTCCCTCTAAGTATTTGGCGATTTCATAAAGCAAGGCATTTTAGAATGCGTCCATTTACTAGAAATGTCTTTGGAAGGCCTTTCAGCCCATTGTGTGACACAATACCCTATTGTGCATGTGTAACCCAAACTAGTTTCGGGCTATTTTTACCACACACGCTCACCCTGGTTTGAGCCTTTTAATTAAATCAGACGAACAACCAATCACTAACTTGGTAACCATTCACTGAAAACAGTCAGACAGATTGTGTCTGTAGATACAGCCTCAATCTTTTTGTTAACACAGCCATTTTGGTTTTCTCCACTTAATCTCATTAAGGCCGCCCCCCCCCCCCTCCACCTGACTTAGGACTTTCTAGGTTTTCCCGGGCCCAGTGAATGTTGAGGTTTCCAATTACATGTCCCCAGATGCATTTGTTCTGCCTTAATTCTTTTTGTTCTTTCTCTTCAAGGAATTTAATGTATTTTGACCTGCTGTATTTTTCATTTGTCCTAACCGGGTTTCTACCAGTTTCTAGTTTAGGGTCTTAGTGTTTTAGTATTAGGTATGCATGCCATCTGTGTGTGTGTGGAGGCATTATAATATCCTTATCTTGTCTTCCTTTCATCCTTCGCTCATCCCGGGGATGGACGAAGGCCTTGTGTCTAATAAGTCATTTGCATCAGCATGTCCCAAATGACCAAGGGATGAGGATAGGAGAGATTAGCATGGTAATCTCATTCTGATGGATAAAATTAGCAAAGATATTCCCCACAAATGGAGAGCTGCCATTGGCGAACTGCTGTGCTTAGAATCAATTACTAAATTACTTTGAGCTCTAAGTTGACATTAACAGAAAAAAATTGCCATCGACCGAAGGGAAATAAGATAAAAAATATGCGATCATTAAATCTCTCGCTACTATTCACAAATGTGACTCACAAGAATGGTACACAAAATAGGGCAGAATTGAATTTCTGACAGTGCCCCCTGTCAACATTTCATCCCAAGCTTCTCAGTGGCCATTCCCATTCAGTCTTTGTAAAGGGATGAGAAGCAGGAAGGGGAGGAGAAAGCAGGTAAGGGGAAGAGGTCTGGGTCAATTCCTCCACCTCTCCCCGTGGCTCAGCAGCCCGCCGAGCGGACCCAGGGGCGGTTTCTGACTCCACAGCCACCCATCATGCCAAGTGGGGATTGGCGGGCTGCCCCTTTGTGTCCGAAGGAGAACCACATCAGAGAAGGCCTGTTGACCTACTGGACGCCTCCGATCCTCGTCACCCCTAACACCCCCCCACTCCGACTCGGACTAGCCCAGCCTGCCAGGGACGTAGTAACTGCGAACATTTCCTCGGACCATCGCTGGTGCCAGCCGCTTTTCTGGACATTGGTCAACTCACACAGAATTCCTGATTAACGCGAAGCACCTACATTAAGAAAAGCCTGTCCCCGTTCAGAGCCCCGTCCTTGTCTTGCTGGAGAGACAGTGCTGGTGACGGTGACAAACAAGGAACTCGGTTGGTGTAAGGGAGAAGCTTTCAGATCGCTTCTTTTAGCCGGAGCCTGGGGAATCCCAGTGGCATAGTAATTGTTAATATTATTAGCACAGTATACATATCAGCTGTCGAGATATTATGAGGACTTGAATTCAATCTCTGTTGGGGGAGTCAGGGTCAACATCATTAACTATAGATCTTGTCTCGGTTTCCATATAGATGCCTCAGGCCAAGTGTCTGCTAGATACATCTCTATAGATGGGCATAACCATGGGACGTACAAGGGGCCCATCGCACACATCAGTAATAGACAACAAGCTTTTGTTTATCTGAAGGTTTGCTGGAATTAACTGATTAGTGTCAACTTGACACAATAACTTTTGTCTACAATGCAGTAGATCATTTTGATGGTTTTATTGATGGAGTGTGTGGCCTAATGTAAATTGTAGGAGAAGTCGAATTTAGATAAAGTTGGGCACATTTTTCTTAAGAGGGAACTGGAAAAGCTGTTTGTAAATGCACCCTTGACAGGACACCTTCTGCAGTCTTATGGATATTACAATAGTAATTGTGATATTAATAATAATAATTACGAGGGAGGGTTGTAATTGAA
Source organism: Vulpes lagopus (assembly GCF_018345385.1). NCBI lineage: Eukaryota > Metazoa > Chordata > Mammalia > Carnivora > Canidae > Vulpes > Vulpes lagopus. The sequence goes on from NC_054835.1 coordinate 60,987,344, forward strand.
ACGTATGCAATTCAGCGGTTGGCAAATGCATCTTTAAGAGGACACATTTGGTGCTCTTACAGATATTACAACAAAATTGTGATATTAATAACAATGATTAGAAGGGAGATTTGTAAGTGAAATGTAAGCAATCCATTCTTAAATTAAACTTGGAACACAAAACCATTAAAGGGAAATTAGAAAATAAGGCTAGGTTGTTAAGGGTGACACAATTTGCATGTAAAAATTGCCTGTGAAAATGGCAGAGAAATTAAATGGGAGCAAGTTGGAGTTTATATATCTACATGGAATTTTAAATAACTGTAAACAAATTTTATTCAAAAGCTAAATTCTAATTTGGGGGAAAAATTAAAAATGGATGCTGAGCTCTGAGGGATTATTTGTGGTAAACATCAGCAGAGCAATCAAGCAAGCTGTATGCACAGTCAATTTTGAGATTTAGGTAAACCCAATCACTTCCAGAATAATTAAACGGGGATATTACTGGTGATTTAAAATCCCCTAAATCAAATAGTGTCTAGAAACAATTCAGCACTTTGACTTTCTTTTCAGTTTGGTCCTAAAATTCTGTATTTGAAGGTTAACAATGGCAGTTTTCTGAACACATGTTCTGAAAAAAAGAAATGGTTCGCTATGGTCCCAGGAGAAATGACAAGGATTACTCTGGAAAGTAGAAACAGAGTGAGCATCTAGGAATTGGGGAACTTCTTACAGGAATAAAGAGAGGAAGCTGGCATTCAGTGACCGGGCTCCATTTAACCCCCGACTCACTGCCTACTGTGGGGAGCTTCTCTTCTCCCGTAAGGATAGGACACGCTGTGAACGACGCAACGGAGTCATCATATTGTGAGCGCCTCGTGGATGTGCCCCCAAAGGCTGCGGGCAGCCATCCCATCGAGTTTCAGGAGAGAACTGGTTTCTGGTCTTCACAAGAGATACACCAGCACCTCGTGCCGAGGTTACTACACATCTTTTCTTTCTCTTTCTTCCTTTGCGTTGTTCTAAACCCTCAGTGATGGGCCCTATTGCAAATAACTGCTGTGCAGGCCACAGAGTAGTGCTAATCCATTGGGAATTATTTTTTTTAATATTTTATTTATTTATTCATGAGAGACACAGAGAGAGAGAGGCAGAGATGCAGGCAGGGGGAGAAGCAGGCTCCATGCAGGGAGCCGGACATGGGACTCGATCCTGGGTCTCCAGGATCACGCCTTGGGCTGAAGACAGCACCAAACCGCTGAGCCACCCAGGCTGCCCTCCATTGGGAATTATTGATCACGCTTTCCTCCAATAGTCACACTTTCCTCTTCTGGGCTCCCAAGAGAAAAAAAAAAAGGATAATGCCACCAGTATTCCTGTCCTGAGAAATGAGTACTTGCTGCACTGCCTCCCCTGCAAATGTCGGGCTAGCTTCTGCACACATGCCTTTGGGTCCTCAAGAACAAACAAGCCACAAATGGTTCTTGTGGCTCCTGCAGACTTCTATCTCCAGCTAGAACAGAAGGTCACCTGAGGGTCACCTCTGGCCCCAGTGTCCTTCAAACAAAAAGGACCTCCGTCTCCTTTCTCCCAACCACGAACCTGGAAGAACAGAAACTTTGGGGGAGGGGGATGGGAAGAGTGAGTTAGTAAATTAATCCATTTAGGCATAAATGAACCCATTTAGCTAAACAGCAGAAGCTCACATCAAAATAAGAGTGTTTTTAAAATAGAAAATAGGGACGCCTGGGAGGCTCAGCGGCTGAGGGCGTGACCCTGGGGTCCTGGGATCGAGTCCCACGTCGGGCTCCCTGCAGGGAGCCTGCTTCTCCCTCTGCCTGGGTCACTGCCTCTCTCTCTGTGTCTTGCATGAATAAATAAATAAAATCTTAAAAAAAAAAGAAAAGAAAATAGGAAAGAAAAAGTAGTTCCTCGGGACACCGAGGCTGACAACATCAATATATCGGCGAACATGTGCTTGGCAAACACCATTGTTCAGCTCTACTCAGTTCTTTCAGTGAGCCTGTGGGTTAGGGATTCCCATCACCATTTTATAGGCAGGAAAACTGAGGCCCTGCCAGGCGACGTGACACAAAGCGAAGTCACACAGACGAACGGCAGGGCTGAATTTTAACCCAGAGATAAAAAAAAACTCTGGTTTTACCGGTGCCCTTCTACCTCCCCCCTTAGGCCCTCCCGCTCTGGGGTTCCCCTGGTCGCCCCCCATCCCCCCCCAGGATGGCTGGGCTGCTGGGCGGGGTGGAGGGGCTGAAGGGTCCCCATTGTTTAGGAGGCTGCTGGGCCCGAGCAGCCCGCGCTCGCCCCAGGCGGTGTCTGAGCAGCAGCCTGCACAGCCTCATCATCCCTGACAGGCCAGGGGCTCTGAGAGCAGAAAAGGCCCAGCCCCGGGGGGGTGGGGCACCGGCACAGGAGCCTCCTCTGCCCCTGGCCGGTCATCCTCCAGACTCCGCGCCCGAGGGACGGCGATCGCAGCAGCAGCTCAGAATTCGAGAGCATTTCCCACGGATGCCCAACCTCTGAGGGCCCAGCCCCGGGAACACGACATGCCATGTGGGTAATAAGGACGGTTCTTCCCAATGAGGTGTCCGGAGCCGCAAAAACCCCATATAAGAACATGTTAAAGTCTAGAACCTTCCCATTCCTTCTCGTGTAGCTCCCTTGTTCCCTGTTCCCATGACCTCCCAGGACGCAGACGTCAGGTCCTATCAAGCTGCAGGTCTCCTAACATCCAGCCTCCAGCTGGTCCTGTTATGCTGGAAGGTCTTTCCCGTTCCCTCCAGCTCACTCCTGGGACCCAACAACAGGATCCCCGTCCCCATTCTCTGAATTTCAAACTTTGAGCCCCTCTGCTCTGACATTCTGTACAACCCAGGCGGGCCACAGGAAGGGGCAGGAAGGGGGTGAATTACAGTACAGCCCCTCAGAAGATGGTTTAGACGTTTCAAACGATAAGGCCGAAGGTAATAGAATAGTTTGGGTAGCGGATCCCTGGGTGGCTCAGGGGTTTGGCACCTGCCTTTGGCCCCGGACGTGATTCTGGGGTCCTGGGATCGAGTCCCGCATCAGGCTCCCTGCAGGGAGCCTGCTTCTCCCTCTGCCTGTGTCCTGCCTCTCTCTGTGTCTCTCATGAATAAATAAATAAAATCTTAAAAAAAAAAAGAATAGTTTGGGTAAGTGCTGATGATCTAAAGCTACGTACAGGGGCCCCTGGGTGGTATAGTCAGTTGAGTGTCTGCCTTCAGCTCAGGTCATGGTCCCCGGGGTCCTGACCTTGGGCTCCCTGCTCAGCGGGGACCCTGCGTCTCCCTCTCCCTTTGCCCCTCTCCTGCTCTTGCTCTCTCTCTCTCTCTCTCAAATAAATAATCTTTAAAAAAATTTTAAGCTAAATATAAAGAACAGCACACAAAATTATGCAAACTTGGATTATAGCTTATCAAGGCGGTTAAAGCGTGGAATTGGGACTCAGGCAGACGTAGATCAGAATCTCCCACTTACAAGCTGTGTGCCTTTGGGTGAATCGCTTCACCTCCCTAATTCTCCATTTTTTTCAACCGTCAAAGACGAATAGTCATAGTCAACAACACAAAGCTGTTACGAAGATCCGAGGAGGTGACAGCTGTTGGAGGTTCAGCATAGGAATGTGCGTCTCTCAAGTATCTACTAAGTGGCACCTATTACAATTAGAAGGGAAGTTGAATTGGAATGGGAGAGGAAACTCCAAAATGTCGAGTAAAAAGGATGGAAGGTGGGATTTAAAAAAAAACTCTCAGGGAAAGAGACTTCGGGTGGGATCAGGCTACGGCACCACTGGCCCTTGGAGCCTGGAAATGAGAAGCCAGGGCAGGGTCCACTCACTTGAGACCAGCACGGTCAGCCTTCTGGGTGCTCTCACCTGAGCACCTGTTGGGCTACGCCCCGCGTGATGGGCGAAACGGGAGCCTGGGACTCTTGACTCATTTGGGGTCGACTTAGATTCACTGCTTGCTTCACATTCAGTATTCCGGAAGACCCGATTACAGAAAACAACCAGGAAAAAAAATCGACCTGTCAGGGCGCCCGGTGGCTCAGTGGGCTAAGCGTCTGCCTTCGACTCCGGCTGTGATCTCAGGGTCTGGGGGTCGAGCCCCGCCTGGGCCCCCCCTCCCTCTGTGCCTCTTCACCCCCACCTTGTGCTCGCTCTCTCTCCCTCTCTTTCTCTTTCTCAGATTAAAAAAAAAAAAATCTTACAAAAGCAAATCTCCCTGGCAGTTATCGTCCCGTGAGGACAGGAATGCTCATGAGGACGTCACTGACGCGCAGCACCCTTTACTGAGCGTTCCTCGGGGGCTGGGGTCTCGGGAGTAGGTCGGCAGACCCAGCCCGCCCCACGCTGCGCACCCACCCAGGATGCTGTGTGGCACCCCTCTCGGGGGGCAGTTTTGGGGTGGTCGAAGTATCCATGATTTGCTTCTCTGTTATTCCATGTTTTCCTCTTTCTAGGATTAAAATGTGTTAAAATAATAAATAATAAATAATAAAATAATAACAAAATAAATAAATATAATAAAATAACCATAAAAATGTGTTATTCTTTTTTTCAGAAAAAAAAAAAAAGCCATCTAAAATGCTACCAAATAGGGCAGCCCTGGTGGCGCAGCGGTTTAGCACCGCCTGCAGCCCAGGGCGTGATCCTGGAGACCCTGGATCGAGTCCCACATCAGGCTCTCTGTATGATGTCTGCTTCTCCCTCTGCCTGTGTCTCTGCCTCTCTCTCTGTCTCTATGAATAAATAAATAAAATATTTAAACATAAAATAAAATAAAATGCTACCAAATAACCAGTTCAAGCAAATTTTCGAATTTTCATCTAATGGGTGGGTATCGGGTGAGCCGAGTCCAGGGGCCCCTGCACCCTTGGGGTGGTGGGCTGGGCTCTGCGTGCTCCCATAGGAGCCTCCACGGGACGGGGAGCCTCACTTGGCAGGAAGGTGGAGGCAACGAGCCCCGGCTTTCCTTTCTTCCTCTTTACGCAAAATGCGCTCAGAAGCCCAGAGGATGCGGTTTTGGTTATTTTTTTTTTTTTTAGTAACAAACTTTTTTTTTTTTTAATTTTTATTTATTTATGATAGTCACAGAGAGAGAGAGAGAGGCAGAGACACAGGCAGAGGGAGAAGCAGGCTCCATGCACCGGGAGCCTGATGTGGGATTCGATCCCGGGTCTCGAGGATCGCGCCCTGGGCCAAAGGCAGGCGCCAAACCGCTGCGCCACCCAGGGATCCCGGTTTTGGTTATTTTCAAACAAGGTCATTTTTAAGAATTGACTGCATTTAGAAACTCATTCCCATCACTTAAAACTCTTACTGGTGCTCCTTGGTCTGCTCCACTGTGCTAAGCACCCTGCGCAATTGCCTCGTTTCAACTTCACAGCAAACCTAAGGAAACGTATCATCATCATTAAATAGTCTGTGATGATAGAATAATAAGCACCGGGCCCCGATCCACCTGCCGAAAATCAGCCTCCGAAACCGCGATTTCAGCGCATCCTGGGATACTTGCTGCTTACGGAGGGAGCGAGGGTGGTTGGGGACGCAGCCCCCAAGTTCCGGGGAACCAGCGACATGTCCTGGCTACGTGAGCCCCGAACGAGTCATGAGTGGCTTCCCTCTCCCTGCCGCCCTAAGACCAACAGCAGGCCCTGGGCCTCCGTAAGATCTCTTGGAAAGGTGCGACCGGGGATCCTGCGGGGCCACCAAACCTAGTGACAGCTGACAATAATAACACGAAAAACCCCAACTTCAGGAGATCCGTGTGCAGGGGCAGGACGGGGTCTCCCGCTCCCATCAGCATCCGAGATGAGCCGCTGTGACGACCACTCCTGAGCACCTGCTCTGGGTCGTGGCCTCGACAGGTGCTTTATTTATTTTTTTATTTTTTTTATTTAAGATTTTATTTATTTATTCATGAAAGACACAGAGAGAGGAGAGAGAGGCAGAGACACAGGCAGAGGGAGAAGCAGGCTCCATGCAGGGAGCCCGACGTGGGACTCGATCCCAGGTCTTCAGGATCACATCCTGGGCCGAAGGCGGCGCTAAACCACTGAGCCACCCGGGCTGCCCTTGACAGGTGCTTTAGACACACTACCTTGCATATGAGGAAACTGAGGCACACAAGAGTCCAGTAGCTTGCTCAAGGTCACAAAGAACACGGATTCTGGCCTAGAGCCTCTGGCTCTGCACCCACCGCCCCCGCCCACCCCAACCGGGACAGCTGCACGACCTCTCCCGGCCCGCAGAGCCGGGGCCGGAGGGCAGGTTTCCACTTCCCGAAGCTTGAGGCTCTCCAACCCGGAGGTGAGCCCTGTGCTCTGGGCACGGGGGCGGAGGCCACGCTGACTGCACGGGAGGCTGGGCAGGGAGTCCTCGCACGCAGGTGAGCTCAGAACATGCAGCCCAAGATAGCTGGGAGAGGTGGGAGGTCGCAGACCTTGGGCGGCCTCCACCAGGCTCACCCTCAGATTGCTAGTGTGGGACGTCTGTGGGTCCCCAAGGGTCCCCTGTTTACTGAGAGGCATCAGCCTCCTCCCCGTCCCAACCAGAGACCACGAGCGTGCAGGCCGCGCTGAGGACCTGCGTCCCCACGGCCCGCTCCCAGAGCCCTCCGCCTCTGAGGCCCTCGCCACGCTGCACAGCAAGGCAGGTGGTCCCAGGAATCCTGTCATTTTGGCTTCTCTTGGGGCAGCTGAGTGGCCCAGTGCATCGGCCGTCGGACTCTTGATTTTGGCTCAGGTCATGACCTTGGGGTCCAAGGTCGAGCCCTGAGCCAGGCTCTGTGCTCAGCGTGGAGGCTGCTTGGGATTCCCTCCCTCTGCCCATTCCCCCCACTCGCGCTGCCTCTCTGTTTCTCTCAAACCACCCAGGTAGTTCCCACTGTGACTGCCTGGGGCCAAGCTGTCGCCTTTCCGTACCCAGAGGATCAGTCGCCTCTTGCACCCTTGTCCCCGCACAGAAGAGCTACAGTTCCGTCAGTGTGACCCTTAAATACGCACATCAAATACAGCCACTTGCTCACAGCTCCCTCCTACTTGTGGGTTTCCATCAACAGGGAAGACGGGGCCCTCACGATGGGCTCCAAGACCCTCTGTAGTCCGGCCTCCTGCACCCCGACCTCACCTCCTCCCGCTGCCCTCGCTCATCCGCTCCGGTCACCGTCCGGCTGCCCGGCCTTGCATTCACTGCTCCATCAGCCTGAAATCCTCTTCCCTCGGACAGTCGTGCAGCCCACAGCCTGACGTCCCCCAGGTCCTTGCTAAAGGGTCACCCTTGGGACACCCGGGTGGCTCCGCGGTGGAGCGTCTGCCTGCAACCCAGGCCATAACCCTGGGGTCCTGGGATTGAGTCCTGCATCGGGCTCCCTGCACGGAGCCTGCTTCTCCCTCTGCCTGGGTCTCTCTCTCTCTCTGTGTCTCAGGAATAAATAAATAAAATCTGAAAAAAATAAAATAAAATGTCACCCTTATCAAAACCCACCCCTAGTCTTCCAGCACCTTGACTCCATCTGCCAGGAAATGTTCACAGCTGCGTGGGTATATACGCCCGGGGGAAGAGGAGGCCCGGCGTCGTGTGGAATCCAGCCCTGGGCCGGGCAGGGGCTCCCCGATTCTGCAGAAAGGAGCACCCCCCTGCCCGCCGTGCCCCCAGGTGCCTGACCTGTGTACCTCTCTCTCTAATGATTCCCACCCGCGGATGCAGGACTTGCCTCTCGGCTCCTTGCTCACGTGTCTCCAGGCTGCCACGAGGCTGGAGAAGCCAAGGCCTCCAGAGTGGAGCCCACACTTCAGCAGGGCCTGCCCCCGACGGCCCTGGAGACAACCATAGCACTGACCGGGCGACCCAAGGGGCCAGGTCCTGGGGATGCGGAGGAGGGAGTCGGGAACACAGTGAGGAAAGCTGCAGATGAGGAGGGGAGGGAAGGAGGACGGGCAATGGGGGGAGGTGTTAGGGGGTGAGGAGCGCAGACCCTAAAGGGGACGATTGGGTCATCCAGGTGATGACCGAGCAAATAAAGATGCAGGAACCGGGTGACGCCAAACAAGCTGCAGCCTGTGCACAGCCATCGGGGTGCCTGGCCCTGGGGTCAGCAGCGCCGCGTAGACATACACGGGAGGGCTTTCCGGGTTTGGCGCTCCGTGATGATTTAAGCTTCCACGTTTGATGCTCCTTTTCGGGGGGAAAATGATGTAAAGTCTCCCAAGGTCACCATGATGCGGTTTGGGGAATAACATCTCACCCGTTTCTGAGGCCCGCGTATTTTGTTCTTAAATAATTAAAACACTGAATCCCAGAATTCCTTTCCTGCCCCTAAATGTGTCACCTCATTAAGTGGGGCTGTGAGCAGCAGCAATTCATTGAATCGCATTAACAATCTTTATTGTAAAACAATATCAGGACAGCCCGTGATTTACTAGAATCCATTTTCTGTCAGGCACTTGACTTAATATTTCCTCTTCAACTTACTTATGCATTTCATTACCCGGTTTTGTGTCTTCAGAAACACAATCAACTATAAGCAACATGAAAAAGATTGGTACGTTTTTCCGAGCACGCTTCATTTTTCATCTTTAATGGGTGTTCTCGCAGGTTCTTGCAGCGGTGGAAGGAGAATGAAGCGGTTCCCGGCCTTGACCCCAAGGCCCCGCTTCTCCAGGAGCAGCTCGGGGAAGGAAAAGCTGGGCCTGCGGGGCGCAGCAGGGGCGGTGGGGAAGGGCAGGAGCCCCGTGGGGAGGGAGGGAAGGAGGGCGGCCCAGGCCCCTGCGGGCCCTGCCATCGGCCCTTCTGTCCAAGGTGCGCTCGTGTTTGGGTCCAATTCTTTTTTTTTTCTTTTCTTTTCTTTTCTTTTCTCTTTTTTTAATTGGTGTTCAATTTGCCAACATATAGCATAACACTCAGTGCTCATCCCGTCAAGTGCCCCCCTCAGTGCCCGTCACCCAGTCACCCCCACCCCCCCACCCTCCTCCCCTTCCACCACCCCTAGTTCGTTTCCCAGTTAGGAGTCTTTATGTTCTGTCTCCCTTCCTGATATTTCCTAACATTTCTTCTCCCTTCCCTTCTATTCCCTTTCACTATTATTTATATTCCCCAAATGAATGAGAACATACACTGTTTGTCCTTCTCCGATTGACTTATTTCACTCAGCATAATACCCTCCAGTTCCATCCACGTTGAAGCAAATGGTGGGTATTTGTCGTTTCTAATGGCTGAGTAATATTCCATTGTATACATAGACCACATCTTCTTTATCCATCATCTTTCGATGGACACCGAGGCTCCTTCCACAGTTTGGCTATTGTGGACATTGCTGCTATGAACATCGGGGTGCAGGTGTCCCGATGTTTCATTGCATCTGAATCTTTGGGGTAAATCCCCAACAGTGCAATTGCTGGGTCGTAGGGCAGGTCTATTTTTAACTCTTTGAGGAACCTCCACACAGTGTTCCAGAGTGGCTGCACCAGTTCACATTCCCACCAACAGTGTAAGAGGGTTCCCTTTTCTCCTCATCCTCTCCAACATTTGTGGTTTCCTGCCTTGTTAATTTTCCCCATTCTCACTAGTGTGAGGCGGTATCTCCTTGTGGGTTTGATTTGTATTTCCCTGATGGCAAGTGATGCAGAGCATTTTCTCATGTGCTTGTTGGCCATGTCCATGTCTTCCTCTGTGAGATTTCTGTTCATGTCTTTTGCCCATTTCATGATTGGATTGTTTGTTTCTTTGCTGTTGAGTTTAATAAGTTCTTTATAGATCTTGGACACTAGCCCTTTATCTGATACGTCATTTGCAAATATCTTCTCCCATTCTCTAGGTTGTCTTTTGGTTTTGTTGACTGTAACCTTTGCTGTGCAAAAGCTTCTTATTTTGATGAAGTCCCAATAGTTCATTTTTGCTTTTGTTTCTCTTGCCTTCGTGGATGTATCTTGCAAGAAGTTGCTGTGGCCGAGTTCAAAAAGGGTGTTGCCTGTGTTCTCCTCTAGGATTTTGATGGAATCTTGTCTCACATTTAGATCTTTCATCCATTTCGAGTTGATCTTTGTGTCTGGTGTAAGACTCTTTACCTGATCAAAACTCTTCAGAGTGTAGGGATAGAGGGAACATTCCTCGACATCTTAAAAGCCATCTACAAAAAGCCCACAGCAAATATCATTCTCAATGGGGAAGCACTGGGAGCCTTTCCCCTAAGATCAGGAACATGACAGGGATGTCCACTCTCACCACTGCTACTCAACAAGGTACTGGAAGTCCTAGTCGGGCCCAATTCTAATCGCGTTGGTGCCGTTGGCCGAAGCGTGGTCTTCCCTGCTTCAGCGGCACCGGCTTTGCAGACCGAGACACGACACCCCCGCCCACTTCTTGCCAAAACCGTTTCCTTTGCCTTTTCCAAAATGTCCTATGGGCACAGTGGACCGAGGCCGGGCCTTCCAGAACCGGCCCCCCAGAGCATGGGGGCCTCAGCCCAGAGCCACTGGGTCGTCATCTGCAGCTTCACGAGATCCCCAAGGTGACCCGGTGGCACATTCGAGCTTAAAAAGCGCTGGCTGAGGTCAAAGTGCATAGGATGAATAAATCCAGTCCAGGGTACGTCTAGACGCGGGGGGACGCTAGCGCACCAAGTGCCTTTGACCTCCTGGGAGGCAGCGGAAGAAGAGAGGCTTGCACAACTGAAGTACGTGCTCCCGTCTTGTGTCCTTCTCACACGTTTCCCAAGTGCCTCCAAGCGTACACATGGAAACATAAAGGGTCCCAAGAAAACATTTATAAGAATCTGTCTTGTGGGCTTTTTTTTTCCTTATCAGAAATTGAAGATACGGGGATGCCCGGATGCCAGGGATGCCGGGGGGAGGCCCGTCAGGGGTAAGTGCCTGCCTTCAGCCCAGGGCGTGACCCCGGGATCGAGTCCTGCCTCGGGGTCCCCATAGGGAGCCTGCTTCTCCTTCTGTCTGTGGCTCTGCCTCTGTCTGTGTCTCATGAATAAATAGATAAAATGTTTAAAAAAAAATAAAGGAAGAAAGGAAAGAAAGAAAGAAAGAAAGAAAGAAAGAAAGAAAGAAAGAAAGAAAGAAAGAAAGAAAGAAAGAAAGAAAGAAAGAAAGAAAGAAAGAAAGAAAGAAAAGTTGAAGACACAGAAGAAAGATCCAAATGCTCGGTATGCATGCCCGCAGGTTGTGGCTCGCTGTGGGGTACTCGGGTGCCGAGCTCCCCGTCCACCAGGGCCACAAGGGGTCCCTTCACTCTGGGATAATTACACAGTGAGTGGGCTCCTGACAGGCTGTCACCAGCTCCAGAGGGCCCTCCCAGCCGCGTGCGCCCTGGTAAGGTCTTAGACGCGGGAACTCCGAGTCCATGGGGAGGTTGCTGCGCGGTCCAAGCCCGCGGGGACAGCCGGTCGTGCGGGCAGCCAAGCGCCTCTGTCTCCGCCAGAGCGTCCTCCGGGGCTGCGTGCTCCCCCACCATGTGGGATTCCAGTGCTCCCGCAGGGCAGCCTCGGGATAACGGGGAGCGCTGGCCGCCCTACCCCAACGTTGCTTATGAGACCCTAATGGGCCTAATGGAATCAGCACCAGAGACCAGGCTGTTGGAAGCGAGCAACTTGCATGGAAATAATTCAGGGCCCCTGCACGCTAAGCCCCGAGCCCATCACCCGAGCAGATTCCTCCAAATCGGCGGCAAGTGCCCAACTCCCGCCTTGGCCTCCGCAAGCATGCTCCGCTCCGACCACGCGGTTCACCAGCTGCCTCGATCTCTAAGGCTAGGCTGATGGTAGTGAGGAAATACACAGCGCACGCAGAAAGTGGGGTGTTCGGGAGGCGGCGGGCCGAGGGGACATCGTGCTCCCCCGGCTCGTCCCCAGGGGCCCCTGCAGCTGGCTGTAGACACCCCAGGACCCACAGCGGTCTCCACCTTTGGCCGCTTGACGATCGAACCGTTCTAGTCGGGCCCTGTGCCCCGGGGCGCTCGGCCCACGACGTGGGCACAAGTTCTTGCTCAAGGTCCACCAGCTGTCGGAGCAGATGGTTGGGGATTTGTTTACCGTGGTCCTAAATATCGCCCTTTAGCTCTGAGGCACTGGGAACAATTTGACAAATTTGATTAACTGAGAACAATATGACGCTTGCCTGGGAAGCTCTCTCAACACTTTCCCAGAGTTCCTTATGTGCTTTTCATGCTCTAAGGATACAGGGTGATATTAGCTGCCAACCTCGGTGCAAGGACACTATCAGGGAAGACAAAGAGGGTCACCCTTGGCTACCCCTTTTGTCTTGCAGCCCAGGGTCCCCGGTGGCGGTGAGGCCTGCGATTCGCCCCCAGGCCGCCCGCTCTCCGCCTCCGATGCAGGGACAGGAGCTTCCCGAGGACAGGAAGGGACAGGAGGTTCCGGGCTGTGGACCTGCCGCTTTGGGAGCCCGATGGCCAGCAGGCCTCCCGCCGGAAAGCCTCACGTGCCCCCGTCCGCTTGCCTCTGCCTCTCCTCCCTGCACCCTCTGGGCGCTGGCTGGGTGCAGCCCCGGGGAGGCTGGCGAGGCCTTTGGGACTCTGAGGGGCGAGCGTGCCCCGGGGTGTTGGAGTGCACCCATGGGAGTCCCCGAGCACCGCGAGGCTCCGCACAGCCTGGCGTTGGGAGAAGAGGCGCCCGGGCGCCCCGCTGCGCCCGGAGCTTGGAAGCGGGCACAAGCCAGCGCAGGCCCAGAGGCTGGGGGGCCGGGGGGAGGCCCGTCAGGGGACAGGCTTTCTTGTGTCCGGATTCCACTTGGGTGACCCTGGGGGGAGAGACCTCTGGCTCCTTTCCGGGGCCACAATGCCCCATTTACGAGCTGCAATTAGTCGCAAACAAAATTTGTGCGCCCACCACTAACTGTCAGCTCAAGGGGTTGAAAGTTCAGTCCCGGGGAGGTCAGGACGCCTCCCTAGGGGCCGACGACTTGGCTCCCAGCCCCCTCCCCCCGCGGCAGTGCTGGGGACTCTTCTGGGGTGGGGGGGCGGGGAGGAAGCCACATTCCAGATTGGGAGGCCTGCGGAGCCGCATGGCCAGTGTCACAGGGGATCTGGCTCCGACCTCCGGTCCAGCAGGCGGGGGACCAGCTGGACGCCAACCTGTCCTCTGCTGGATGCCGCCGAGTGGGGACTGGGCCTGTGACAAGTGTGGCCGTTCGACGAGAGCAAAGCAAGCCCTGCTCTAGCGACGAGGATGATGAGGCCGGAGCTGCCGTCGGGAGGTTCAGCAGTGTCGCCCGCACGCTCTGTGGGGAGCGGGAAAGGCAGCGGGGCCCAGAGAGGCTGTTCTTTGCCAAATCCAAATGTGTAATAGTTCTTCTGAGAGCACAACAAAGGGCCTATTTTACCCTTCAGCACCAGAGCCAGACACAGGAAAGGGCCACAGTCAGCCAACCGGAGCACAATGCGGAGTTAAGGGTGACCGCATGACCACGGCCACCACGCCTGCACCTGCCCTGCGGCCCCCAGAGCTGGAGCGGGCTCCCCCGGGTTGGGAGGCCCCGTCTCCCCGGAGCAGGCCCTGCACCCTGGCCCCGCACCCTGGGACTGCTGCTGTCCCCCACCGCGGGCGCCGGGAGGTGCGGGGGCCCAGCGGCCATGGCCACCCCTGCCCTGCACAGAGTGGAGCCCTCGGGGGCCTCGGGGCCTCACTGAGCCACTGCGGGTGTCGCCAGAGGTCTCCCGGGGGTCCACTCGGGAACCCCAGCAGCAGCCCTGGGGCTCACCCAGACAAAGGCTGCTGTTGCTGCTGTGACCCTCAGGCGGCACCCGGACCACCTGTCGTGAGGCAGCCACTAGCCGGTCAGCAGAAGACGGAGCTCGGCCCTGGCAGCCTCGTAGGACCCACACCGCCTGGCGGACACACAGCACGTTGGGTTTTTAAGATTTTATTTATTTATTCACAAGAGACCCAGGCAGAGGGAGAAGCAGGTTCCCTGCGAGGAGCCCGACACGGGACTCGATCCCGGGACCCAGGGGTCACGGCCTGGGCCGGAGGCAGGCGCTCACCCCTGAGCCCCCCAGGTGCCCAGATTGCACATCTTTATGCTTCTCCCCGAGGGCCTCACATGGAGCAAACCCAGATTTCCCAATGCAAGGCCTTCGGGGATGGTGTGTGTCGTGCAACAGACCCCGACACCCAGAGGGCCACCCCGAGAACCTCTGCTTCCCGCCCTCTCCGTCCCCCCAAAACCACTGAAAGGTGCCCGCTGATGTGCACGGTCTCATCAGAGGAAAGTGCGGTGAGTCTCCCCAGGGACCGGACCGGCTCTGGGAAGCAGCCCTTCCCGCACACGTCCCATCACCTGCGCGCCCACCACACCCGGGCCCCAGAGAGCACAAAATACCCCTCCCTTGCTGGGAGGAGGTCGCAAAGCCAGACTGTGATGCCCGATGATAAATTAATGAGAAAACTATCACCTGGTGGGTAATTTTTTTCTAATTAAGTTAATCGGATTTTTTTATTATAAAAGGAATGCATGCTCATTATTAAACATTTGTAAAATGCAGAAAAAAATAGAAAGTTGGAGGAGAAAAATAAAACCTACAGGTGGGTAATTATAGTCCTAGAATTATTAGTCATTCTGACTGGGCTACCGTTAATCCATAAATTAGGTTTTCAGAGTCAACTACAGTTCCACTTTTTGGTTTAACTGCTTGTGTCGCCCAAGTCGATGCCACAGTTTATTCCGCACAATTCGCGTGGGGAGGGTGAAGCCCCAGCTGTCGGGACCACAGGCCCCCTGAAACTTCCAAGGAGAGCCCCTCCCCTCAGAGTCCGCTGGGCTCCAGGTTCTGTCCCGGGCTCTGTCCTCAGCTCCGTCCTGGGCTCCATCCCGGGCTCTGTCCTGGGGCTCCAACCCAGGCTCCGTCCCAGGCTCCATCCTGCGGCTCCGTCCAGGCTCCATCGTGGGCTCCGTCCTCAGCTCCATCCTGGGCTCCATCCTGGGCTCCATCCTGGGCTCCGTCCTGGACTCCATCCTGCGGCTCTGTCCAGGCTCTGTCCTGGGCTCCGTCCTTGGCTCCACAGCTCCATCCTGGGCTCCGTCCCGAGCTCCGTCCTGGGCTCCATCCTCGGCTCCATCCTGGGCTCCGTCCCGGGCTCTGTCCTGGGGCCTTCTGCTGCTGGGGTCTCTCCCTCCAGGAGCTTTCCGGGCCGGCTCCCAGGGCTTCAGCTCTCACCCAGCACTAGTCTCTGATTTCTTTTCCCCACCATTGCATTCCTTTACATTTCTCTGAAGTCTGCTGTTTTTATAAAGTGTCCCAGGTCTGACAGCATTTCTGGCAATTCACCCTCTATTCCCCTCTCCGCAAAGTGTGAACACTTCTACAAAAGGATGGAAGCAGAACAAAGCAGACATCAGGCCAGATCTTGGCTCCGGTACAGGAATCAAATATCCATCGACCTCAGCTTCTCATGGCTCAGGACACAACAAATGAAGAAAGGTTCCCAGGCAGCTGGAGCCCAACAGCCACGCATCCCCTCCCTTCATCACTCTCCCATGAGGGCCTCATTCAAGGGACCCCTGGGGGGCTCAGTGGTTGAGCATCTGCCTGAGGCCCAGGCCATGACTCCAGGATCCCAGGATCGAGTCCCATGTCGGGCTCCCTGCATGGAGCCTGCTTCTCCCTCTGCCTGGGTCTCTGCCTCTCTCTGTGTCTCTCAGGAATAAATAAATAAAATCCTAATAAAACAGAACCCCCATTCAAGAAAATAAGATTTTTTCGGTTTTAACTGCAAGGTGACAATGGATCCTGGTGGGGGGGTAACCACCCGCAAACAGAAGGAAATAGAAAGACCATCAAAGCGTAGGCACAAGGCCTGGAAATGCCAGTAATCTGAGGCCACCTCGTTCAGGGCAAATCGGTCCGTGCACATCAGTGCTCCTCGATGCATTACCACATCGCCGCATAATGCAATTACGACGGTGATGTCGAATTGTGTTCTGTACAGAGCTGACGGAAAACGGAGAATGTGTGACCCATTTTAGAAATGATTTTTTTAAGACTTTCAGGGAGACGTCTCAATTATACGGTAAACACGATTAATAGAACAAGTCCATTGACAGCGGGGGTTTGAGACCCCACCCACAGTTACCGTGGCTGACCGGGAAGCCTGACACCACTGACCTCCTCTAGGCTCCCAAGGCCACGGCTCAAAATATTACCCTCCCTCAACCATCTACTCCTACCCTATACTTCTACCCTATGAGAAATAACACAAGCAATGCATTTTGTCCACCACCCTGCAACAATGACACTGGTGGTACACAACTGACGTCCAAAGTGGTATTTGCTTAATCACGAAAGCCCGATGGGAAGTCTCAGTGGCAGGGATGAGGATGGGTGTAAAGAGCACCATCAAGGCAGGGCCTCTGACTTGGCTTCATATCATCGTATCTTGAAGATGTTCCAACAGAAAAGTACTCAGTTATTTTTTTTTTGTAGCCAACAGAATAGCAGTAAAATATTTTGAAGCACCTTTAAAAACAAAGCAAAATATTTATGTATCATAGGCCGATGGCTGCGACAAGTAAACGTGCATAATGATAAAGACTCAAGCACAACCAAGTTCCTTTGTCGCAGCAACGGGTGGGTGCATAGGCCAGCCCTTCCCCACCAGGGACCCAGGAACACACACTGATCGACACTCTGCCATCTTTGGGAAAGGACGTTCCGGGCGCCTGGGTGCAAGCACCCAGTCCCGACTTCGCTCCCGTCATCATCTCATGATCATGGGCCTGAGCCCCGGCATCTGGCCCCTTGCTCAGTGGGTAGCCTGCTTGAGATTCTCTCTCCTTTCCTTCCTCCTTCTCCCCGTCACTCTCTCTCTAAAATAAATAAATAATTTTTTTAAAAAAAGGAGGGGGCACCTGGGTGGCTCAGTCAGTTGAGCAACTGCCTTCAGCTCAGATCATGAGCTCAGGGTCCTGGGATGGATCCCCACGTCAGACTCCCTGCTCAGTGGGGAGCCTGCTTCTCCCTCTGCCCCTCTGCCTTACTCCTGCTCGCTTTCTCTCAAATAAAATAAAAAATCTTAAAAAAAAAAAAAAAGGAGGGATTTTCAAGATCGCTTTCAGAGGTCGTCTCCATTCCAGCCTACCGACAGGGGAAAGGGGACACAGTACTTCTACTTCCACATCATGGGTTAAAGCACAGTCCCATGGCCACACCTACCTGTGCAGAGGGCTAGGCGGGCAGCTCTGCTATGTGTCCAGGAAGACGAGAAAATGGGTTTTGGAGACCACCTAGCAGTCTCTCCCATAACTTGATGAGCTGAAGTTAACAGTTATACTTCCTCAAAGTTGTTCAACCAGCAATAAACTTCTTCACTTTATCTGCAAAAAAATTACCCTCCCTCAACCATCTAACTCCTACCCTATACTTCTACCCTAAGAGAAATAAAACAAGCAAGCAATATATGTGCACAGAGGCTATGTCTTGAATTTACTACAGACGTAGTCCAATCTCCTGTGCTTCCTCCATGAAATAACAAAATCACAGCATCTTAACACTGGAAATGGAAATAGAAGTCATGTAACTCCATCCCTTCACTCCGTGGGTAAGCACATGAGCGTTAAAATTCTCTCTGGTTTTTCCCGAGATAACAAAACCAGTCAGCTTGTGACAGAGCGGGAGCTAGAACCAAAACTTGGAAATAATCATCGAAATGAAGGACAAAAACCCTGAGTTTCCAAAAGACCTCTAATCATTGAGGACACTAGGTCCATTATAATCTACTTGTAGGGCTAATATATTTTTAGAAACGTTTTCATCAACAAGAGTTGAAGTCAAAATGATTGCCTTTCTGAATTGATTAAGGATGATGGATTAGAGATGACCATGTGCTCCTTCCCAATCCTTCACTGAGAGGTGGAGACAGTCCTCCCGCCCCCCACGTCCTCTTGATTTGTGTGTGGCCCTGTGACTGACTTGAACATACTGCAGCTCGGGTGACAAGGCTTAACGGTCAAGGCCGAGTCTCAGGTACTCAGCAGCTGCTGAGTTCAGAGTCAGCTACCTCTTGGAACTCGGCCACCATGATGCAGAAGACCTACAGGTCACAGAGGCATGTGGGGCAGTACTAAGGCCTTCAGGTGGATACCCCAGCTGACTCCCAGCCTCTAGCCAGACCCCCTGCCAGCCATGTAGATCAGCCTGCCCGGTAGGGCCCCACTCGGATTGTAGAATCATGAGAAAATAAATTGCTGGTTAGGCCACTACAATTTGGTGAGGCTCGAGATGCAAAAGTAAATGATTTCAAGCAACTCTTTCCAGCATCAACCCAAGAGAAGCTACGCAGTCATTGATTTCGTCAACTCAGTAAAATGCATTCCAATATTTTGAGCATAGGAGAAAACAGTGTTGGAATATTCCCTGAAATCCCTAGACATAAACAAGAGCGGATCTTTGTGATTAACAGCGTCAGCAGGGCTCTCCAATAAGGTGGGCAGACACCCAAGCATAGGAAGGGATCGAGTGTGTGAAGTCAGAAAATGCAAAGGCTTGGGGCGCCTGGGTGGCTCTGTTGGCTAGGCATCTGCTTTTGACTCTGGTCATGATCCCGGGCTCCTGGGATCCAGCTGCACATCAGGCTCCCTGGTCAATGGGGAGCCTGCTTTTCCTTTTTTTATTTTTTTAAGACTTAATTTATTTATTCATGACAGACAGAGAGAGAGAGAGGCAGAAGAAGAAGCAGGCTCCATGCAGGGAGCCCGACGTGGAACTCAATCCCGGGTCTCCAGGATCACACCCCGGGCCAAAGGTGGCGGTAAACCACTGGGCCACCAGGGCTGCCCCCTGCTTCTGCTCCTCACCCTGCTTGTTCTCTGTGTGTGTGTCATATAAATAAAACCTTAAAGAGAAGAAGAAGGAGGAGGAGGAGGAGGAGGAGGAGGAGGAAGAGGAGAAGAAGAAGAAGAAGAAGAAGAAGAAGAAGAAGAAGAAGAAGAAGAATGAGGAGGAGGAGGAGAAGAAGGAGGAGGAGAAGGAGAAGGAGAAGAAGAAGAAGAAGAAGAAGAAGAAGAAGAAGAAGAAGAAGAAGAAGAAGAGGAGGATGAGGAGGAGGAGGAGAAGGAGGAGGAGGAGGAGGAGAAGGAGGAGGAGGAGGAGAAGAAGGAGGAGGAGGAGAAGAAGGAGGAGGAGGAGGAGAAGAAGGAGGAGGAGGAGAAGAAGGAGGAGGAGGAGGAGAAGAAGGAGGAGGAGGAGAAGGAGGAGGAGGAGAACAAGAAGGATGAGGAGGAGGAGAAGGAGGAGGAGGAGAACAAGAAGGATGAGGAGGAGGAGGAGGAGAGGAGAAGAAGAAGAAGAAGAAGAAGAAGAAGAAGAAGAAGAAGAAGAAGAAGAAGAAGAAGAAGAAGAAGAAGAAGAAGAAGAAGAAGAAGAAGAAGAAGAAGAAGAAGAAGAAGGAGGAGGAGGAGAAGGAGGAGGAGAGAAGGAGGAGGAGAGAAGGAGGAGGAGGAGAAGGAGGAGGAGGAGAAGGAGGAGGAGAAGAAGGAGGAGGAGGAGAAGAAGGAGGAGGAGGAGGAGAAGGAGGAGAAGGAGGAGGAGGAGAAGGAGGAGGAGGAGAAGGAGGAGGAGGAGAAGGAGGAGGAGGAGGAGAAGAAGGAGGAGGAGGAGGAGAAGGAGGAGGAGGAGAAGAAGGAGGAGGAGGAGGAGAAGGAGGAGGAGGAGGAGGAGAAAGAAGAAGAAGAAGAAAGAAGAAGAAGGAGGAGGAGGAGGAGAAGGAGGAGGAGGAGAAGGAGGAGGAGGAGAAGGAGGAGGAGAAGAAGGAGGAGGAGGAGAAGAAGGAGGAGAAGGAGGAGGAGGAGGAGAAGGAGAGGGAGAAGGAGAGGAGAAGGAAAGGGAGAAAGAAAGAAAAAAGAAGAAAGAAAGAAAGAAAGAAAGAAAGAAAGAAAGAAAGAAAGAAAGAAAGAAAGAAAGAAAGGAGAAAAGAAAGAAAAAAATGCAGAGGCCGTGAGACGGGAGAGGGCGTGGTGAGGCTGAGGGGCTCCCTATCTTCCTGCTCCACCTCAGGCTCAGCTGGAGATGGCAGAGGTGGGGCGTCTTCCCTGTCGCCCCTGTACTCACTCATTCGCGCACACATTCGGCAGTTCCCTGTCAAGCAGCCGCAGAGCGCCAGGCATGTGACTGGGCCCGGGGACCCGTGTGGCGATGAACGAGGAGCTGGGCTGGGGTTACGGTCAGGGCCAGCGCACCCAGGGAAGAGAAGACTGAAACCACGTAGGTAATCAAATAAACGGACGAGATCCTTTCAGATAGGGAAGATCTATTAAGAGAACCCAAAAGGATGACGCGACTCGTGACTGGAAGGCGATGGCTGAGACTTAGAGCTCAGGGAAGGGCTCTCCGAGGAAATGACATTGGTTTGAGACCAAAATAACAAGAAGGTTACAGCCATGCAGATGCCTGAAAAAGAGTATTCGAGGCAGAGGGAACAACGGATGCAGATGTCCTAATCCAGGAATGAATTTTGCATCATCGAGAAACAGACAGGAGGAGGTCAGAGGGCCTGGAGACAAGTAAAGGAGCGGAGGAGCCTCGGGTGGAGTCACGGATGGACGCGGCCAACTTCGTGTGGGAACTTGTTAGCCACGACAAGCCGGGTTGGATCTTGAGTGCACGGGAAACCTCTGAAGGGTTTTAGGAACAGGAGCTCCCCGATCTGCTTTGTGTTCCTGGAACGTGGCGCTGGCCCCGCTGGAGGGTGGGGGGGTGAGCCTAAGGGAGGGAACGGCAGCTTCGAGGAGGGCGTGATCTGCAGCCATAGAAGGAAGGATGCATGTCTGAAATAGGTTTTGGATATAGGGTCATTCGGACCTCCCGGTGGGCTGAGGTGGGAACGAGGGGAAGACGGAGATCAGCAAGGACCTCTGTGCCTTCAGCTCGGAACTGCGGCGACAGAGGTTCCGCCTACCGGGATGGAGACGGTGGAGTCAGCGTGGGCCTGGTGACAGGAAACCGAGAGCAGTTTTGTAAGGTCGTGTTCAAGCACAGAGCCCATTAGATGTGGACATGAAGAGGCCGCGTAAGCAGTGGGACTCCTGGTCTGGGGCTCAATGGAAGGACACGGCTGACAATCGTCGCTCAGAGGATGGTATAAAGTCCTCACAGAGGATGAAAATTCCTAGTGAGAGACGGTCTGGAGAAAAGAGAACGAAGTCCCCAACCAAGCCGCAGGGGACGCCAACGGCGAAGGCGTGAGCACGGAGCACGGGGACAAGAGGTAACGGCCGGGGTCGCCGCTGATGCGGAGGGGCAGCTGGCTTCACCAAGGCGGTAGAGGGGCCCAGAGGACAGTCCAGGGGAGGAGCCGCTGGGAGTGTTCCACGATCTCCAGAGCTCGTGTGGGAGTCGATCCTGCCACACTATTCAGGCTAAATGCCCGGGTCCTCTTTGTCACCCTTCCCGTGTCCCGTCTGACAGCAAATGTGACGGGTTTTCACCACTTGCAAGTCCCCTTCTCATGCGGATGGGCTGGAATTGCCTCTTAACGGGTCTCATGGCTTCTGCCTTTGTTTCCCGTGTTTGTACCTCCCACTGCATGGAAATGACCCCAAAACTCAGCCGCCTACAATGAGCATTTGTTATCTCGCGATCTGCGTGGGGCGGGAGGGCGGGAGTGGCTCGGGGGAGTGCCCAGCTCAGGCCGCCTCACAGGGCCAGCCTCAGGATGGCGTCTAACGGCTCGGCCGGGGGTCTCGTCGATGCACCCCAGGTCGTCTCGGGCTCCTGCGCCGCGTGGGCAGCTCGAGCACCCTCGAGACACGGGCCTGGCCTCCCCAGAGCAGGTGGCAGGAGGCAAGGACCAGCTGCACCAGCCCCGGTAGCCCCCGAGTGGCGCCCGCCCCTTCCACCACTTTCCCCTGTGCGCCTGGCGTCACTCGGTGCGTCCCCCGCTGCAGGGGGCAGGTAGCGTCTGCTCTTTGGGGAGAGGAGCCCTCGAGGCACGTATCGGAAAGCCAGCCTGCTCCCCTATGATCTGTCCTCAAAGACGGAAGCAGGACGATGGTTTACGCCAATTCTCTCCCCCGTGGCTTTGCACGTCGCTCACAAGCGCCAGACTCCTCCAGTGGGCCTCTGATTCCTGCACGCTCCGGGGCCCTGGCCCCCTCTGACCTCACGTCCCACTCCCCGGCCCTTTTCCTGCCACCCCAGCTGTTCCAGCCTCCTCGCCGTGCCTGCTACGTCCCCAGGGCCTGGGCGCTTGCAGTTCCTCTGCCTGAAATGCAGGTCCCCCCACGCACCCTGATGGCTCCTCATCTCTCTCTACTTGGGTTTTACCAACGTGGCACCAGTGCACGGAAATCAGCCCTGAGTGCTCAGGTTGGAACTGCCACTCTTGGGCCCCCAGGGGCTCAGCGGTGGAGCATCTGCCTTCGGCTCAGGGCATGACCCCGGGGTCCCGGGATCGAGTCCCGCATCGGGGTCCCCACAGGGAGCCTGCTTCTCTCTGCCTGGGTCTCTGCCTCTCCCTCTGTGTCTCTCAGGAATGAATGAATGAATGAGTGAATGAATGAATGAATAGTAAATATTAAAAAACAAAAAACAAGGAGCCCCTAAGCTTCCACTCTCTACCTTCCTCCTCCCAACCCCATCTACTGCTCCAGACCTTTCACCCAGTTGCTGTCTGGTCTGTTCCTCACAGCAGCACGGGAGCTCCCTGCGGGGAGGATGTGCCGCTCGCAGCGGTAAAGCCGCGCGTGAAACCGTGGGTGGCACCAAGAGGGCACGTGGCACCGGTGTCCTGAGCGTCACGCACACAGTGCAGGGACCGGGCTCGCAGCGGGAGCGTCCACGCCCATCCTCAGGCCCTTGTATCCGTGAAGGTGTTCGGCGTCCAACCTGGGCTGGAATCCTGGCCCTGCTGTCACCCCTGTGTGACCCTGGACCGACCACGCAACCTCCGGAAGGCCAGTCTCCCCTGAGAGCTCTGACCCCAGATTGTGAGGAGGGTTACAGAGTCTCCTGCAGGGAAACCCCCGCCCGTGGCTGCTCCGGATAAGCAGCTAACCTAACCTTCCACTCAAATTTGAGTTACACGTGGGACGTAACCGCCCACGACAAACCCCGTGAAGTAGAGGCTGCAGGTGCTGGCTGCACCCGTATGGGGACCCGCGATGCCGGCGGCGGGGCTGTGCCTCCCGGGAGCCACAGGCAGCGTCGGACACACGTTAGGTCATTCAGTGTGGGGCTGCAGCCGGTCCACGCGGGGGCCGGGGGCTTCGGCAGGTGCAGCCCCGCTGCAGGCCGGGTAAAGGCCTGACCCCTCATGGTCTTGGGGGCCCTGCAGACTCTCTGCTCCCCTGGGCAGCCCTCCCCCCGGCCTCTGCTCCTGCTGCCAGCCCGTGGGCACGTGGGGCCTGGGGAGGGACATCCTGCCCGCAGAGGCTACCTTCACATTGAGGAACCTGGCCCCGGTGGAAAACGGCATCGCGGGGCCACATGCTGGTGTTTGCACCCGAGTCTCCGCCCCGGGGCCCGCGGGCCACCTCATCCTTCCCTGGCGCTCCTGGGCCCCCTCTGCCCCGATGCCCTTCCCCAGGAGGCCTCTGGGGATCTGCCTTTCAGAAACAGCCCCGTCGCCCTCCAGGGCCCGCTGCTCAGGGCCCCTGGCCTGGCGCCCTGCCTTGGCCAGAACAGAAGGTCTTCGGAGCCGAGCGTGGGGAGGCAGAGGTGGGGACCGAAGCGGCCAGTGTCAGGCTGCCCAGCCCCGGTCAGGGCTCTGGCGCTGGCACCGAGGTCTGAGTGCGCGTGTGAGCGTGTGAGCGTGCAAGAGGGCGACGGAGATGTTGGAAAACCCCTCACAGTTAGACTCACTTAGGTGTTACCCGCCCCCCCACCCTGGAGTAGCTGGCAGTCCTCAGGAGTGTGCCAGCTTCCTGACTCGGCGCTTGGAGTGTCGCCTTCTACGTTATTTAATTGGATTTTTTTTTTAATTAAGATTTTATTTACTTATTCACGAGAGAGAGAGGCAGAGCCCCAGGCTGAGGGAGAAGCAGGCCCCCCGGGGGGAGCCGAGGCAGGACTTGATCCCGGGACCCGGGGGCCGGCCCGGCGCCTACTTGGATCTTCCCCAGGGGCCGCCAGGCAGGCGCACGGCCGGGCTTACAAGGCAGTGAGGCCCAGGCCGGGGCGCGGCTCGCTCAGGGCGGGACTCAGGGCCGCGGCCTCCGCCAGCTGCGGGTCCCCACCGCCTGCTGCAGCGCCAGCCTGAACTGGGGCATTCGGGGCGCAAACGACAGAGCCCTTCCTGCTGCAACAAGACGGGTATTTTTTCCCCTTTTGTTCTCTTTTTGCTGCTGTTGTTTCTGAAGGACAAGATGTTCTCTCATAATTAATTCTTCGGACCATCCCAGTTTTACAGGACCCTCCAGAGAAGTCTGGACGATTTTACCAAAATTGGTTTCTAAATAGTACAATGTAATTTTAAACTAATCATTTTTGCAGACTGCGCCCCATGTGGGAGAAACTCTGCCAAAAAAAGAAAAGAAAAGAAAAGAAAAGAAAAGAAAAGAAAAGAAAAGAAAAGAAAGAAAAGAAAAGAAAAGAAAAGAAAGAAAAGAAAAGAAAAGAAAAAAGAAAAGAAAAAAAGAAAAGAAAAAAAGAAAAGAAAAGAAAAAAGAAAAGAAAGGATATCCCTGGAGTCGGGATTGCACCTGGAAGGAGAGACCCGGAGAGACCCACAGAGCCCCATGCAGCCCCCAGGGGGCCGGGCCGGCTCCCCCACTGCGGAGGCGAGGCCTGGTCGGGCCCTGCCCGCCGGAGGGAAGCTCCCTAAGCCCACCTGCCCTTGCTGCCCCCGAGCCAGGACACAGCTCTCTCAGCTCGGCTCCTGTGGGTGCGTCCACGTCCAGGGCTCCCGGCTTGAGCTGCTCTGCTATGGACTGCAGCGTGTCTACACCGCCCCACTCTCCTCTCTACCCTCCCATGTGACCTCACTGCCATTTCAAGGCCGCCTAGTTGGTCACGATGACCCGAGTGATCGCGTGATGTCCCACCCATGGGGATCCCTAATGTGTCCTCCACCTGGAAATCAGAGCGCGTCTTCTTTTACCCGGAAGCCGTATTCACTTACACGGATCTGGGCGGGAGGTCAGAAAGATGGAGCCCCCTGAGGGCATAGACCCGTCCACTCACTCTTTAGACAGCAGACCCTTCGGGCCTGTTGGCTGATGGATGGAGCCTCCTGGATGAGGAACCGGGAGCCCTGATTTCTAGCACAGTCTCTGTGCAAGAGAAATAGAACATCAGCCACATATACTTAGAATCTTCTAGTAGCTGCATCTCTTAAAGTAAAAAAAAACAAAACAAAACAAAAAAAAACACCTAAGTACATTTCAATAACACATTTTTTTACTTAAATACTCCAGATATTAATATTAATTAATATTCCATTCTTCGGCTGTACCACGGTTTATCCATCCACTCATCTACTGAAGGACATCTTGGTGGCTCCCAGGTTTTAGTATTCATGAATGAAGCTGAACAAAGCAAAGTAGTATTTATGAATAAAATATTTATGAATGCAGCTTTAATATTTATGAATAAAACATAGGTGTAGGGGTTTTTGTGTGGACATGAGTTTCCCACTCGTCTGGGTAAATACAGAGCACAACTGCCGGATCATTTTGTAGGAAACTACTTGAATCATGAACTGTCTTCCCAAGCAGCTGCATCCTTTTTCATGACCGCCGGTAGTGAATAAGACCCCTTGTTGTCCCACATCCCCATCAGCGCTTGGTGTTGTCCAGGTTTTGAATTTTAGCCATTTTAGTAGGTGTGCAATGATATCTCATAGTTGTTTCGATTTCCAATTGCCTGACGATACGATGTTGAACAACTTTCCCTGTGCATATTGTCTATATACCTTTTGGTGAAGTGCCTGGGTCTCTCTTGTTCATGTCTTTTGCTCATTTCTTTAAAAGATGTTATTTATTTATTCATGAGAGACACAGACAGAGAGAGAGAGGCAGAGACACAGGCAGAGGGAGGAGCAGGTCCATGCAGGGAGCCCAAAGTGGGACTCGATCCCAGGACCCTGAGGTCACACCCTGAGCTGAAGGCAGAGGGGCCCCATTTTTTTTAATTGGGTTGAGTCTTAAGAGTTCTTTGCACGCCTTAGAGAACAGTGCTTTATCCAGAAAGGTCTTTAGCGAACATGTCCTGATCTGTGCCTCGTCTCATTTTCGTGACAGACTGGCCACATTTCCAGGACTCAGTGGTACCCCTAGCCGTGGTGCCCAACAGGCCCAGCAGCCGCTGCGTTGGACTGCACGGCTTCTGGTAGCTCGCCCTGGGTATGGATGCAGCCACTTAACCTCTGCGATGGGGCCTCCAAAAGAGAACACCCAGTGGGTGGCTGAAGCCAGGATGTTGGGACTCAGAAGAGAAATCCAGGCCGAATTTAAAGATGCGGGTTATCAGCAATGAGACGGTAGCTGCTGTTCACGAATGAAGACACCACCGAGAAGAGAGTACAACCAGGAGGGAAGAGGCCCTAGAACTGGTCTTTGAATGACACCTCCGTTCTGGACGGTGAGGATATACTCCGATTCCAAATATCCCCAACTCAGCTCATTATTCCCCCCAGCGCTTCTCGCTCGTGCCCCAGCTGGCCCGAGCTGGAGATGCAGAAGCCAGCCTCGCTCCGGCCTCAGCTTCCAGTGCTCATGTGAGGCCGACTCCTGCCGACTCTGTACCCCAAGTTGCCCTTGCATCCGTCCCCTATCACCTTACTCATTTCATCACCTCTACCTGGATCACTGCCACAGCTCCCCAGCTGGCCTCTCCGTCTCCAGTCGGGCCTCTGTCCAATACGTTCTGGACCCTTAGGCCATGGTGACAATTTATAAGGTTAACCTGGGCACCCGGGTGGCTCAGTGTGTCAGGCATCTGCCTTCGGCTCAGGTCCTGATCCCTGGGTCCAGGGATCAAGCCCTTCGTTGGGCTCTCTGCTCAGTGGGGCCTGCTTCTCCCTCTTCTTCTGCCTGCTGCTCTTCCAACCTGTGCTCCCTCTCTCTCTCTCTCTCTCTCTCTCTCTCTCTGTCAAGTAAATAAAGTCTTTAAAAGGTAAATCTGATCTCGTCACTCCCGACTTAACCCCTCAGTGACTCCACGCTCACCCCTTGTGGCCCGAGCTCCCACAGCACTGGCTCCTGCTCGCTCAGTTCTGCTCTCACACCCTTGCCCCTGCATGTGTGCTACACACTGAAGGCCGTGTCCTCCTCAAGCTCATACGTTGAGCTCCTAATCCCAACGCGTCAGTGCTCAGACGTGGAGCCTTTGGGAGATACTTGGAGTCAGATGAGGTCCTGAGGGTGGTGCCCCCATGGTGGGATTAGTAATAAGAAGAGGAGGGGACCAGAGAGTTCTCTTTCCACCAGGTGAGGATACGGCAAGCAGGTGGTCATGAGCCAACAGGAAGAGCGTTCCCACCAGACATCAGATCTTTGGGCCCCTTACTTGTGGACTTCCCAGCTTCTGAAACCACGAGAAGTGAGTGGCTGCTGTTGAAGCCACCCGGCCTGGGGTTCTGTTACAGCAGCACCTGTGGACATGTCCCCTCTGCCTTCCTTGCACACCCCACCTCCTCTCCTCGTTTCCACCCGGGGAACGCCAGCCTTTCATGTTCATGCCCAGCAGCATCCTCCGTTCCGAGCGGCTCCCCCGGGCTGTGCCATCCTAAGCCAGGGCCTCCTAGGTCACCTGTGACTTTGTGACTGGTGTGCATCCATGTGTCCTGCCACCTGGACTGTGAGCTCCCTGGGCTTGTCATCGCTGTAGCCCCAGAAATTTCCCTGGTGTTTGGCAGACGGTATCTGATCAATGTTATGGGACAACAGGGCAGCAGAATGCCCACCCAGCGCCTGGGAGGACCCGGAAGGGCGCTCTCGCATCTCACCCCAGGAATTTCTTCAGAGCTAAACTGTTGGGCGAAGGAGGGCGCAGCACTGGGAGTGTCGGAGGAGTGGAGTGGGAACAGCTAGGATTTTTTATGGCCTAATTATGAATTAATGATCAAATTAGAAAAGTCGCTGTTAAGGAGTTAACATCCACCATTGAACAAACCCCGCAGAACTCCTTGCGGGCTCTGCGTCCGCTCCCGCATCCTGCTGTCCCCCGCTGCCCTCGCGGAGGGGAGTCCCGTGCCCCCGAGTGGTTGTCAGGCCCATCTGCTGGGCTCGTGCTTTGATGGGGGCCATGCCTTTGAGGACCTCTTGAGTCCACAGAAGCATTCCCTCTTGGAGGCTTCGGAGACACACTGTCTTACTTCAGTGGGGACCTGGAGACTTTTCCGGAACTGAGGGAGCCCTGCCCTCTGTGTGGAGAGAAGACAAAGTGAGATGTTACGACCTGGTGCACCGGAGTCAGGAAGACCTGAGTTTGAATCCTGATCTGCCAGTTGCTGAGCCATTGGCAGTCCGCCCACCTCAGCATCCTCGCATCGGTGTCCTGCAGCTCCTGCCGCAAGCTGTCCCAGGCAGGGGACTCAACCTAACACTCACTCCCCACAGCTCCCAGTCCAGGCACCGGTGCTCCACAGGGCCACCCCCTCTGGGGTCTCGGGGGGTCAGTTCCTCCTCGCCACCCACCCCCTGCTCTGAGTGTAGCAGCTTCGCGGGGCCTCACCGTGTGGGCCATATCTGAAGATAAATATGAGGGCCTGGAGCCACTGGAGAGTCCAGGATAATCTTCCATCTAAATGTCTCTAACTTGGGGCACTGGGGGGCTCCATTGGTGAAGCGTCTGCTTTTGGCTCAGGTCATGATCCCGGGTCCTGGGGTCGAGCCCCGCTGCTAAGGTTCTCTGCTCAGTGGGGAGCATCCTTCTCCCTCTGCCTCCCACTCCTCCCGCTTGTGCTCTCTCCATCGCTCTCTGTCAAATAAATAAATAAAATCCCTTCAATAAATAAATAAATCGAACTTTAAAAAATTTTTTGTTCATGAGACACAGAGAGAGAGAGGCAGAGACACAGGCAGAGGGAGAAGCAGGCTTCATGCAGGGAGCCCGACGTGGGACTCGATCCCGGGACCCCGGGGTCACGCCCTGGGCCCAAGGCAGATGCTCAATCCCTGAGCCCCCAGGCGCCCCAAATATCTCTAACTTAATCACAACTGCAAGGACCCTGTTTCCAAATGAGGTAATATTTACAGGTAGCAGAGTAGGACTTAACACCTTTGGGGCCACCGTGACATTTCTCAACCATTAATAATTGTTTCTACTGGAGTTCTGTCCTGGAAAGTAAGCCTCAGACAGGGACTCATGCAAGTAGAGTTTGGGGGGGAAGAGATCCCAAGGAGCAAGAGGGGGCCTGGGGAGAGTAACACAGGGAAGGAGGGAAGTCCACAGGAGCAAACTGTATAGAGCTGGTCTCCATGTGTGGCTGGGGCTCCATCCTGCTGAGGACCCTCTGAGAAGTGTCTAGAATGACCTCAGCATTGTCCTGTGTGGGATAGTAAAGGGAGCCCTCATCACCTAGCTGGCTTTGGCCCTGTGGGATCTGGAAGCAGTGACGCCCCAGAGCAGAAACCCTGATAGAAGCCACACAGCTGAAACAAGGTGCCCCCAGGCCGCACCTGGAGGAAACGGGTTGTCATGGCCACAGCTGGACCAAAAAGCTGAGTGAAGAAGCCGGGTGAGGCAGACCATGGTTCTGGTCCTCACGTGTTGGGAGGGTGCAATGTGGCGACGTGCACCTCTACCACGTGGTCAACACCCGCGAAACGGGAGCCGTCACTTTGGTGGCTGCTGTTACTACCACCTGAGTGTATACCACATGCCTGGCACGGTGCCTAGAGTATGGGCAACTCCCAGGGTATGTGTGCTGGTGGAAGGAGGGAGGGAGGTGAGGAAGGAGGGAGGTGAGGAAAGAAGGAAGGAAGGAAGGAAGGAAGGAAGGAAGGAAGGAAGGGAGGAAGAAGGAGGAGGAGGAGGAAGGGAGGGAGGGAGGGAGGGAGGGAGGGAGGGAGGGAGGGAAGGACAGGCAAAAGCAAACAGACAAACCAATACATGTTCTGAAACGAAACTTGGTGTTTACCAGGTAGTCAGACGGGAGCTTTGAGGCACCTGGTGAATACAATAGGACAGGGACCTGGTGCCAAGATTAACGCTTTTTTGAACCTAACTGCTTTGGGTTTTTCTTCCGCTACAAAGTTGAAGGAGACTGAATTCACTGTGAGTGAAATGAAACTTTGAGTTTCCATGGCTCCGGGCAATTTCAAGATTCAGCTCCAGCTATTTCACGCAGCCGTGGATCAGTTGGAGCCCTCGTTCTGTGTTGGGTTGGAAGCGACTTAACTTTCCATCCTAGAGTGAAATGTTTTCGGAAGACCCAGGTGCCTGATTCCAGGGCCCAGGACCGCAGGTTAGCAAGGTGCCCACCGCCTTTGGGAGGAATATATACGGACCCCTGGGTCGTTATCATCATCCATCTCCTCTGAAACAAGCACTCCGTGCTTCACTAGATGCTTGCTAGGCGCTAACCCCTGTGTCGGGCACTAAGAGTAGAGGATTCACTGTGGAATCCTTAATGAATGTATAATCTGGGGAGATAGTGTAGTTATGTAAAAATAACGTTGCTAGGCAACTTATAGTAAGGCCCGTGGAATGCTTCTGACAAAACTGCTGAAGCTCGGGGTAGGGGACCGGGCTCACAAGTTCTGTAGCTCATCCAATCCTCCTGAGGAGAGAGCAAGCTCAGGCCTTGAAGGGAGGGCTGGACTTGGGTACTTTGAAAGGGGACAGGAGGAGCGATGGCAGGCCGGAGGAGCCACGTGGGAGAGGGGCTCAGCACTCTCCAAGGGGAGCCCTGGCCAGGGGGTCCTGGGCAGATGGGTGTGCCAGCAGGAGAGAGAAGAGAAAGTACTAATGCTTCGTCGCTCATCATAGCCCAAGGAGGGCAGGCTGCTAGCCCGAGCTGGGCAGGTCCATGCATCTCCAATCCAGCGGCTACAGTGCCAAGAACAACCTAATTTGGGATTGAGGCTAGTGAGATCACACTTGGCTAACTTTCCTGTAGCCAGATCATGGTTGGCTGCTGCTCTCTGGCAGGCGTGTTGAGAAACAAAGAAATAAAGTCCCTCTTCTTTTAATGCTTTAACTGTATGTTTTCCATCTTTCCTGCCTCTGCCTGGTTCTGCAATGGAAGGGAAGGATCATCCTCTTGGGTTTACTCATATATCCATCTGTTTAGTCAACAAATATTTACTGAGCACCTGCTGTATGCTTCACTCTATGCTAGGCACCGGGAGTCGATGGTGAGCCTAACAACCACAGGCCTTTTCCTGTAGAGCTAAGAGTATAGTGATGTAGGCAGTTGCTAATCTGATCACCATCCCCGTAAATGCAAAATCACCACTCTGGTGAGTTCACAGAATCTCTGGATGTTAACACATAACAATATGGGGGGGGGGGTACCCGGAAAGGCCATGCGGGACCTGAAGAAGTAACAGTTGGGCTGAGGATGAAAGACAGCAGGCTGAGTCTAACCAGGTGAAAACAGGGAGCAACATCGGTCCAGACAGCTGCCCCTGCAGTGGAAGAGGGCTCAGCTCATTTGAGGAACCAAGAGAAAGCCAACGAGATGGGGACACAGAGACTCAGGGGAGCAGAGGGGAGGATGAGTCTGGAGAGGCAGCCGCGGCCTACGAAGGCCGTGCTTTGTGGTCCGTGTCATGATTTTGTCCTTCAGCCTAAGAGCAGTGAGGAGTCATCAGACACTCAAGTAATGTTGCTGTGGAACAAGAGGACGGAGTCAGTACAAGTCCTGCTAGTGTTATCGAGCTCAAGTAGCAGACTTTGTGGTGGTAAAATACAAACGTATTCCAAGTTAGTTAGGCACTAACAGCTGGGTGATGGAACAGAGACCACGAATACTAGTGATCTCGGTCTGTGTCTCTGTCTAGGGCAGCACGATGGCTCCACGGTTATGAATCAGGCCGCCTCTGGCCTGTCACTCTCATTCACGGGTCCAAGGTGGCCCCACCGCCAGGACAGCATTCCAGGCAGCAGGGAAGGAGAAGATAGGCCACAGAAGCACTATGACTACACTTTCAATGGCATAATCCAGAAATTGCACAACTATTTTTGCTCACATCCCCTTGACCACAATTACTTTTTTTTTTTCCAATTTATTCATGAGAAACAAGAGACAGAGGCAGAGACACAGGCAGAGGGAGACACAGGCTCCCTGCAGGGGACTCCATCCCAGGCCCCTGGGGTCATGCCCTGAGCCCCCCAGGCACCCCCCACAATTACTTTCTCATCCTCTCCTAGCTACAAGGGAAGCTGGGAAATGTGGCTTTTCTCGTAAGCAGCCCTGCATCTCCAGCTAAAGATCCTACCACTTCTCCCATTAAAGGGGA
The DNA here is from genome assembly GCF_018345385.1 of Vulpes lagopus. Lineage (NCBI taxonomy): Eukaryota > Metazoa > Chordata > Mammalia > Carnivora > Canidae > Vulpes > Vulpes lagopus. The sequence continues at coordinate 61,019,726 of NC_054835.1, forward strand.
AATAAATGTGGGTGGACAGCTGGCGGCCTCTGCCACCGGGCCGTTAGAGATCACCCAGCACCAGGTCGACTAATGCAGGTACACATTCATGTGATGACCGCCTACTGTTTGTCATGCCCCGTGTTAGTGCAGAAGCTGTGAAGACAAGTGACACCCAAGAGCCACCCTCAAGGGGCTCACCATCGAGTGCAGTGGCGCTCAGCCTCAGCTCCCTGTTAGGATCACCTGAGGAGATATTCAGTCTCGCCGCGCTCATGTCTCACCCCTTCCTCATTAAATGAAAATCTCAGAGAACTAATTACTGGTGTGTCTTAAAAGTCCCCAGGTGCTTGTAATGTGCTGCGAAGGTTGAGAAACACCGGCTTTAGTGGAGGAGAGTGATGGGCGAGCAAAGAGCTCCAACATCAGGCAGCGTGTGCTCAGAGAGGTTCAGACCTCCGTGGGAGCACCGGGGGGCGTGGGACTCCTTCGGGGGCCCCGGGTCTTGGAGCCTGCCTGCAAGAAGGGCCACCCGAGCAGAGTCTTGGAAGACTGGTGGCAGCTTGCCAGGTGCGCTTGGTTGGGACGGGCATTCCAGGTGGTGCAAGGAGTCCGTACAGGGGCACAGACCTGCAACCCATTTATGGAATTCTAAGATAAGTGGAAATATTCTTAAATTATACAACGTCCTAGCACTTGCAGCCTTCGACAAGTCAGAGCCCTGCTCGTCGTACCTGAAAGCAACTGCTAGTCTGCAAACAACCAAATATTAACCTTTTGTGCTTATTCCTCTACTCCTGGTTATAAGCACTTAGCCTTGTGGGTTCCTGGAGCTCGAGGAAGCAGGCGTCTTTCCAAAGGGGCAGAGAGAATGGATGCAGCTAGAGCCCCGGCAGGGCTCAACTTTAACCCTTTAGTTGCTGGAACGTGGGGAGGTGATGGGCCAAGAAGGCCAGGCTGAGGGGCTCAGACATTTTAGCAAATGGTACGACCGTGTGGTTGCCTCCTAGCCGGCGTCAGCCCTAGCCATGGTGCCTCACTGAGCACGGAAAACCAGGTATCCCCGCCACCACCTGCAAGACGACCGTGAGGCCGAGAGGAGTGACGGCGGCCAACAAAGTGGAGATAAGGTGAAGGACGGGGGTGACAAGGTGGCAAAGCGTCGATGGAGGGGGGAAGGACTCCAGATGGAGGAGCTCAGGGCGGTCGTGTCGGAAGAAGGGGGGAACCAGGTGGGGGAAGCCAGGGGCAGGACAGGCCCACGAGGTGCTTGCCGCGGCCGAGGCTCCTGACATCACGCCCCCGAGAGCCTGTCTCTGCAGCCCTCCTCCGCTCCCTGAAGCCTCCGACCCAGGCCGAGGCTCCAGGACACCACCACCCCGGGGGGCAGTTCTCCAGCTCAATCTCTGACTCCGGGGGGAGAGGAACAGAGCAAGGAATGTGCCAGATGCGGCCCAGGACAGGAGGGCCAGGAAAGGGCTGCTGTGTCGGGCTGGCTTCGGCCCCTCTTCCAAAATGAGAGGCGGACAATAGGGGGCCATTGTGTCCCCAATCAACTCTCAATTATCCAGGGGCAGAGTCTCCACTCCGGGTCCCCCCTGCTCCGGCCGAGCTGCCTCCAGCTGTCTGCCCTTTGACCGCCCTCCCGCAGCCAGAGCGCTTGCAGGGTGGGCAGGTGGAGGCAGGGTGAGAAGTGAAATTCAGATCCGTCTTTTTATAGCAGGTCCTTAGACACTCTTGCAAAAGGGGGAACAGTCCCTGCTTAAACCAACATTTGGTTTATTTGGGGTTTTAATTTATCAGGGCCCTGCCTCATCTCTCATTAGCATGGGTAATTGGTAATTGGCTAAGTGATACTTATTCAATCTGTGGCGCCTCTGCCACTGTAGCTGCCTTGTTCCATTTTAAAAGTCGTCTGCATTAGTGAGCGCTATATTGAAATGATTTTCTTAATGCACTTAGAGCTCTGCTATTTTAGCATAAAACCTGCATGTGCATTCCCCGTCTGGGGGAGGGGGCGGCTGGGGAACAGGGGGCGCCCACAGACCGGGGTGTCTGCTGGGACATTTGTGCTGAGCACCGTACGGTGACGTTCGTCTCACTTTCCAGCGTGAGCCACTGAGTCCGAGACGGACGTGAGGAGGCATTTCCCACAGATCCCCTTGAGGGCTGTGTGGCCGGGGGAGGCCCTGAGGCCCAGGTTGCCCATTCCTCTCATCCCCTCCCCCCCTTAATTCAGACGCCTTGTGTTCTCGCCTGCAGGAAACAAAGATGGTTCTTTTCCTCATTGGAGCTTAGAAAGCTGAACTGACGTCGGTCCACACAGAAGGAATTCCCGAGGTCCGGAGGCACCGTCCACGTGTGCGGTCTTATCAGAAGGCAAACCAGGGCAGGATAGGTGTCCCGGCCTCCCGACCAGGCTGCAGGGTGAGGGGAGCAGAATTTACACTCTAGGGGCAGAGAGAAAAATTCCCTCGTGTGTTTTGGGGGCTACTTTTTATTGCGGATATTCCGTAATGTTTTGAATGGTCTAGGGTCACGAATTTTTTTTTTAGAGGAGGAGGACCAGCCATGATTAACCACCAAGGAGTTGGGCTGAGATGTGGACAAGTTGAGTGCTCACCCTTCGACTTTGGATTAGAACAGCTCAGCTGTGAAAGTGGCCGGGGCGCTGCCTCTGAGCCCACATCTGCCCCCAGGGGGACAGGGAGGTATTTTGCAGGGGGGCCTGACCCACTCCGAGAAGGTCTGGGTGTGACCCTCACTTGGTCACTGATTTCCCAGCTGCCAGGCAGCGTCCCTGAGCCTTGATGCCACCACCTGACTAACGAGCGTGGTAATGGCTCCTTACCCCATAGGAGGCCAGGAAGGATGGGGTGCGTGAGCTCGCTTAGCATGATGCCTGGCACACAGCAAGTGCTCAACACATGTCCAGTCTCCCCAGCACCTGCAGGGTGCTGGTGCTCTGAGAATCATCGGTAGCTGTGAAAAGAAATTGTGTGGGGAATTGAGAAGAAGGCTGCGGGAGGAAGGGGTTGCAGTTAGGGGTTGCAGTTGCACGACACGGGCTCCGCCCAGATAACATGCCTATTTATCCAATCAGTGTTTAATGAACTCTGTAGGAGCCCACCAGGAGCGGCAGGTGACTCTATTCTTACCTTCAAGCTGAGCCTTGCCCTGGTTGACCTGGCCTGGGAAAGCGTGTGCACGCGACACCCAGGTTTTGATGAGGGTCCTGAAGTCGTCTGTGGCGATCTGACAGTGGTCCCATTCCCCAGCCAGAGGGCAGGCGGTGGGGTCAGCAAGGAGCAGGTCCTTGCCCGGCCTCTCGCAACATATGGAACCGCGGTCCTCCCGTTCGGGCATTTCAGAAAATGTTTGAATTGCTTTCGATGTCTCACCATGCTAATTAAATAAAATATGACTAATTAAATGTCATAAAGCACGATGTAAACTTGTTAATGTCAGGGGCGATCTTTAAAAACAACTATCAAGATGGGCGTCATTTGTCACATGTCAACATTTTTAGTTAATTTTCGGTGGTAAATAAGTAAATTTTATTTAAGAAATGTGAAAACTGGCGAGGTGATTAGGGCATCCTATATTTTGTGCCTGATTAGACTGTGGCTTACATGGGGGGCTGGAGAGTCTCTTCTGAATAGTTAACTACCCATTTTTTCAATTAAACATAATGTTATGTTAACATCCTTAAAGAGGTAAATGATGGCACAGTAAATCCAATTAGAATACATACTTAGGACTGGATTCTCCTGCAATTTTCAAAAAGCTGATTGCATTTTACATCTTCCCTGCTATTGTCAGAGCTGCTTGAGCACAAGTTGCTTTGCACCCCCCGCCCGATGTCTGTGCCTTTTCGCGGTGACCTTTGCTGGAAGAGCGGCTGCAGACATCACAAACTCTCACATCAATTTGCCACAATTGGATGTGGCATCTTGCAGCTAATTTGATTTGGGAAGAAATGCACCTGGCTCTGTTTTTTCCCTATAGAACGTAGAGGGAGTTCTGAGTCCTCGCAGATGCCATCTACCCGAGGAGCCCGGGTGGTTTTCAAGGTCTAAGCAGTTTGTCTCCACCTCCCCCAGTACAACCCATTACAAAGGGAAAGGAGCTGAATTATTTAATGCAAAAGGAAATTAGATTGGTGTCAGGGAGGGAGAACGAGAAACAAAGTGAACTGAAAAATACAACTGTTGATATTACGTCCAGTCTTTTTTTCCTTAAAAGAGAAACCAGCCCTTTTAATTTGGCCCCTTCTCTTTGTTTTTATCACATCAATTACATACAACCCACCTCCCCCCACCCCCACCGCCCCAGATCAGAATTCTAAACAAATGCCAACCTGTCAAATCCATACTATTTGAAAGACATACAAACATACAAATGTAGTTAGAGAGGGTTTGGGGTTTTGTTTTTTGTTTTTGTTTTTGTTTTTTTTAAGTTTCAAACTGATTTGAGGTTGTGGAAAATAGATAAAATGGTAATGTGCTTAATCTATTATTGATGAATTTAGATCAAAGGGCTGCCTGTTGAAGGAAAAATACAAGTCTCTTTTATTCAGTGACCCACATTTTATCTCAATTCTTCACCAGATATTGAAAAACAAAGTAACCAACAACAACAACAAAACCTGCTTTGCAAATATGATTTATATTGAATAGGTGAGGATGCTCTAAAGGTAAGGGGGAGAAAAAGGATACTGAGTATTTATTTGCCCCAGAGACTCACTGGATTTAATTTGCATGGGAAGAGTGGTTTCCTGGGGAGGTAAATACATGTTTATTGTGTGGAACTCTCCAAGGGCGGTTGGCATCTTGTCTGTCCTGCTGCCCCAGGACTTACCCACAACATGGCTTATGTACCGGAAGGTGGGGGCATTCTTTGGAAAAAGAAATCTGTCATTTTTTTCAAGTAATCTCTACTCTCAATGTGGGGCTTGACCTCACGACCCCCAATCGAGAGTCACATGCTCCATCCACCGAGCCAGCCAGGTGCCCCTTCACCTGTTATATTTTTAAGAGTGAGTCTACACCACGTCAAAGGTTGAACTAAGGCGGTTTTACTTACACCTTCACGATAAGGGTCTGATTCCACATGATTCACGCACAGGTTTGAAGTTAAGATGGGGCGGGGATGTGAGTGATTCTCGCCAGAGAAAGGAAGGGGCCTGCGGAAAAATCTAAGCAACAAGAGGGCAGGGACCATTCTGATTGCTTCCTCCTCTCGTCCCTGGTGCCAAGTCTGTCGTGGATGCTTAACAAATACTTATTAAATGAGTTCCTGAAGCTTTATAACTTCAGCACTCACTCTCCTTTTGCACAAATAGACCTAACCGAAGTATGTCTCCGGACAGCAGCCTGACGGGTCCAGAGGTACCTGTGTGCGTGCCGGATGGTCTGGTGATTTTTATTTTGAAGATGCAGAGCATGTCGTTATTGCCATCACGAGCGCCTTGTATACTTTTACTCCTGCTTCCCCTGCGTCTTAAAGATAGAAGGTTTGGGGGGAACTTTGATCATTGTAGAGACCAAGGACAGCTCATTTTCGGCTGGTGAGAGTGAAAGATTCTGTAATCTTCAACAAAAGGCAGAAAGGCCGGGAAGAAAATCAAGACAAATTTCTAGAACTCTCCGCATTCCACACTTATACCACCAACGGTCCTCCCGGTGCGTCATCATTCTTTTCTCTGAACTTGTGATTTTCAGATCGTTAGGCAGCTCCATTTTTAAAAGCAGGAAGATGCTATAACACAGACATAACCATTCTGTATAATATTCCATTTGGATGTGTAGGAGCCACAACTCATCCCCATGAGACCAGTGACCCGAAGAAGAAAATATCTCAAGAGGTTGCTTTAACTCTTCAGCTCCTACCACAGAGCAGGGACTCAATAAACATTTGCATGAATAAATAATCGATTAATTAATGAGCACAGAAACCAGCACTTGGGAGTCAGGACAGGTTGGCTGCTTACACCAGATGTCGAACAAGCAAAATCACGGTGGCTTTTACCCAAGAAAAAGTTGCCTTCACACTCATGTTAAGGAATTCCGGAGTCAAACAGTATGAGATTGATAGTGATGCAGTTCGATGCTGTCTTCAGAGACACCTGCTCCTGTCCCTGCAGCTATTCGCACGGTCTGGCGTCGACCTTCTAGACAGAATTGAAGTTTCGAAGACAGGAAGGCAGGAGGATAGAGAGGGAGCCCTCCAAGTGGAGGCAGCTGCTGTTCAGCAGCTTAGAAGCTCCCACAACGATCCCACTTATCTCACTGTCTAGAATGTAGCCCTAAAGCCGCACCTACCCACCCGCCAGGGAGATTTGGAAATGTAGTCTTTTGTCCAAGCCTGGAATTCAAGCTCTGGTACCAAGGAAGAGAAGGCAAGTGGGTATTGGGTTAGGCAATGATAATACCCGCTACGTTAGCACATACTCTGCAATAAAGGGTTATAAAAAATTTTTTTGATTCCTCCATCTGGCCTAATTATTCATTTCCTCCATATACCTGTCAGGGGGTCGAAGAGGAAGAGGCAAAGGGTTTCTTTAAGCATAAATGTCAAAGGCATTGAATAATAACATAACGTTGCTAGGTGCCAGGTACTGTTCTATATACTTTACCTATATTCACTTAATTTCTACAACATACATACAATTCTTACAAAAGCCCTCTTATTATCTTCATGTTACAGATAAGACTTTAAGACACAGAAGGGTTGAGTGACCTACCCAGGATCAATATATGTGGACAGCAAATATATGATGGAGCCAGGATCAAACGGAGGAGGTCTGACTTTTAATCTACTCATCGGAAGTTGCCAAATGAAGACTGAACAAACTAACGAAGTTAGAGAACAAATTCTTAGATTTTCACAAAACACATCTTTTTTAAGAGAGAAAGAGAGAATGCATGTAAGCGGGGGAGAGTCAATCTTAAACAGGATTCACACCCAGCATAGAGCCTACTTGGAGCTTGATCTCAAGACCCTGAGGTCATGACCTGAGCCAGAATTAAGAGTCAGACACTCAACTGACTGAGCCACCAGGCGTCCCCACAAAACACAACATCTTAATCGAAATATGGGATGAAGTAAAACTTAAGAATTAAAGTCCTTTCCTCTCCTCTTACCATTTCGTTAACATTTTCTTAATGCTCCTAAAATACTGTTTTCTTTCTATCATGTTTTCATTTGTGGTAGATGATTCAAAGGAATAAACATTAGAAAAACTCAAGATATACTTTTTGGATGAAATTACTCAAACTTTATTCTCCCTCTGGTTTCAGCCATACATTCTTAGAGCATATACATGAGTCTCAAAGCTACATGAAAACATGCTATGTGGAAGAAGGCAGACACAAAACATATTGTATGATTCCACGTATATGAATTGTCCAGAATAAGTAAATCTACAGGGACATAAAGTCCACCTGGGGGTGGAAGAAAGGGATGGGGATAGACTGCTAATGGGAATGGAGTTCCTCCTGGAGGTCAGGAATATATTCTAAAATTAGATGGTAGTCATGGATGGACAACTGTGTGAATGTACAAAAACCATTGAACTGTATCCTTTAAATGGCTGGATTTTATGTATCTGAACAATATCTCAACAAAACATTTTAAAAAGAAAAACAAGGGGCACCTGGGTAGCTCCCTGGTTAAGCATCTGCCTTTGGTTCAGGTGGTGATCCCCAGGTCCTGGGATCGAGTCCTGCATTAGGCTCCCCTCTAGGAGCCTACTTCTTCCTCTGTCTGTGTCTCTGCCCCTCTCTCTGCATCTCTCATGAACAAATAAAATCTTGAAAAAAAGAAAGAGAGAGATAAAAAGAAAAAAGAAAGAAAGAAAAACAAAAGCTAAATGTTTAATGGTTGATGCAAGTCCAGAGGACCCACCATGCTAACGGCTCTGCAGCTGCGCAGGCTGCGGTAGTTTGGGTTACATCCCCCTGTCCGTCTCCTTTTCTGTTCCCATCCTCATTCCGGGCAAACGGGCAGACCCAGTGTCACCTGGACACAATTACGAGGTGTCTGTTTGTTTGTTTTTAACTTGTTCTTTTGTTGACTTTGCCACCATCCTGGATTGCCCTCCTCAATCGCTCCCTGCCCATCCTTCAAGGGCGGCTCAAATCCTACCACAAGATTGTTCACCACAAAGTTGTCCTTCTTTCCGTGTTCCTGACACCAGTAGATGCCACCATCATCCAGTCAGTCAGTTAGTCCCATTTTCTCCCTTCCTCTTACTCTCTGCATGGAGCCCTGCTAACATAAATTTCAAACATACCTTGAATCCACTCCCTGTCTCCGTCTCTACCATCATCACCTTTCTTAGGTTACTGCAATCAGCTTTCTAAACTGTTCTCCCCACCTACATGGCTGTTGGGCTCTTTATTAATCTATTGTTCTCACTTTCTAAACTCTAATTTGGATTGCCACAAAATACATTTCTGCTTCCTAGTGACAACAAATGACAGCTGTTCCTATTAGGCTCTACCAGTAGGGGACCCCAAAGGGAGACTCGAAGAGAGAAGGTGGGGTGAGGTGAATCAAAGACTTAGAAAAGAGGAAATACCACCTAAGATAGAAAAACTTACCAACTGTCTGGGTTCCATGGGGAGGCCCAGAGGAAACCCCTTTACTAAAGCAATCACCAATGCAGCAGCAAACGGGGACCCAACATTATTGAGATGACTGTCCTCTACAGCAGAGATCAGCAAACTTTTTTTTAATAAACGGCCTGAGAATAAATATGTTATGCTTTGCAAACCCTATAGCCTCTGCCACAACTGCTCGATTCTGCTGTTGCTGCACAAAAGTGACCATAGACAATATGTAAGTGAATGATCATGGCTCTATGTTCCAATAAAATTTTATTTATAAAACAGGCAATGGGCTGGCTCTGACATGTGGGCAGTAGTTTGGAATCTTGGAGAGACAGATGATGACTGCAGGTAGACCGTGTTATTATAGAACTGAGTCATCTGTAGCATTGAGAGTAAGAGAGTCCTAAAATAATAGAAGCTAGGTAGAGGCACTTAAAAATCAGAAGCAAAATGAGTGCAATTATCGTAATGAGCAGCAAAGTTAGACTGGCAAAGTTAGGCTAGCAGGCCTAGCCTCAGAGAAGTAGGAAAATGGTTAATAGGGGCGTCTGGGTGGCTCAGGGGTTGAGCGTCAGCCTTTGGCTCAGGACATGACCCTGGGGTCCTGGGATCGAGTCCCGCATCAGGCTCCCCGCATGGACCCTGCTTCTCCCTCTGCCTGTGTCTCTGCCTCTCTCTCTCTGTCTCTCATGAATAAGTAAATAAAATCTTAAAAAAAAAGTGGTAGCCTCGATTACAGCTGTTGTGCCAAATGTGGTATCATTGCTGGAGCAGCTTTGTGAATGCATTCTTTCCATCCATACAAGGAAGGGGGATCAAAACCTATTTGCATCCACGAAAGATGGATAAGGGTATATTTTTAGAGACTCATCCCCAGCTATATTAACTCTTCTGCCCTGTGTTATAATATCTTCCAAAGGGATCTGGACCATCTTGAAATACCACAAAGCATCAGACTGGCCCACTGTGTCAGCAGCATGATATCCAGCTCATCAGACTAGACAAGCAGGAAGTAGCAAGTGTGGTGGAGGCTTTCATAAGATCCATGTAGTCCTGAGAGACAAAGATAAACCCTGGGAAGATTCAGAAACCTAACACATCAAAAAATTTTATAAGAGTCCAGTAATGCAGGACATATTGGTAGATATTCTCCAAAGTATGCCTCTTTCACCTCCACCTCTGGAAAGAAAACCTCATGCTTTTTGGAGTTCTAGAAGAAGTATATTCTCCATGTTTGAGTGCTACCCCCGATTAGTTGACCAGGTGACGTGGAAGCCTACCAGCTTTGGTAGGGCCCAGAGCAGGACAGGGCTCTGAAGGAGGCCCAGGTCCCTGTACCAGAAGCTCTGTCATTTGGACCAAATAACCTGGCAGGCCATATGCTGGAGATATCCGTGTCGAGAGACAATTTTCCATGGTTTTTTTTGTGTAAAGATAGTACTTCCTTCTAGAGGAAAGCACAGGCATGCTAACTGCCCATTATAAAATGTTTGGGTTCCCTAAATGCAGGGGTCCCTCTTCTGGAAAAAACCGCTGTGGATACAGGTGTGATGTGATACTCTGCATCACCTTATGGGAATTGGGGTCCAGGAAATCAGTTCAAAAATGCTGATAGTAGGGCTCCTGCTATAGCTGCGGGGAATAAAGTGCTCTTCATGACCCAGGAGCCTCATGTCTTCTTCCAGCAACCACGAAGGCGTGGCAGGTTGACTTGTTGGCTTGACAGGAGGGTAAAGTTTCAGACCCTTCACAGTTCTTGAAACTTATGATTGGAACAGACTCAGTGTGCCGTGTATGGCAAGCCCCGATAAAAGAGTTGTGACGTGGGCCCCCAGGGTCCTGGACAAACAGCCAAGAGATGTAAAGGCCTTGACTCACAGGACTGTGGGGCTGTCCAGCCCGAAATCTATTCGGGTGAGAGTTGATATTGCAGAGGTCAAATTTCCAACAGGCTGAAGACCCGGGCAACGTTTTTGTACTGCAGTCGTAAGAAAAACTTATTCTTCAGGAAACCTCTTATTCTTCAGGCTTCCTCCTAAGTCTTCAACTGACAGTATGAGGCCCTTCACATTATTTGGATGGCAATCTGCTATGCTGGAAGGATGCTGATTTAAATGTCGTTCCATCATGAGAGACTCCTAACTCTGGGAAACGAACTAGGGGTGGTGGAAGGGGAGGTGGGTGGGGGGTGGGGGTGATTGGGTGACGGGCACTGAGGGAGGCACTTGATGGGATGAGCACTGGGTGTTATGCTATATGTTGGCAAATTGAACACCAATAAAAAATAAATTTATAAAAAAATTCATTTATGATTCTTTATGTAAAAAAAAAATAAATAAAAAATAAAAAATAAATGTTGTTCCATGTAAAAAATGCCTTCACTGCAACTTTCAGCCTGGTGTTTGGCCCAACGCCCAGCAACTGGGTACCACAGCCTAACCAAGTCAATATAAAATTACTTGTTGGGGGTCCCTGGGTGGCTCAGCAGTTGACTGCCTGCCTTTGGCCCAGGGTGTGACCCCGGGGTCCCGGGATCGAGTCCCATGTCGGGCTCCCTGCATGGAGCCTGCTTCTCCCTCTGCCTGTGTCTCTGCCTCTCTCTCTCTCTCTCAAATAAATAAATAAAATATTAAAAAAAAAATAATTGTCACATCGTCCAAGCCGTACAGCTCCCTGTAGTAGTGGCTGCGGCCTCTGTTGCCACCACCCCTCAGCCCAGCCTCCACCCCCCGCCCAGTCCTGCTTCCTTCACCTTCTCGCTACTGGTGTTCCCAAGAGCGACCCCCCAACAAGCCTCCTGTACAGATAACTCCTTCCGAGAGTCTGTTTTCCCAGAATCCTGAAATAAGACAGAGACGCCAAGATGCACAAACCGTGCTATCGGAATAGTTACCAAGTCTACGTTAGCGGCTAACTCCCAAGGGTTTTGTTGTTATCTTTTAAAATATTTGAAATCACAGAGTCCATTATCTTCTAGAGAAATGAGCCTGTCTTATTATGTGTTGAAAAAGCCATTTGACTCCAAGACTAAAGCAACTGATCGATTCAACAGAAAGCAAATAATGGTTAAAAAAAAAAAAAGAAAAAAAAAAGAAACCTCTCTTACTTGTTTTTCTTTGTGAGCTTCTCTCCTAAGCAGGAACTGCTTGGAGTTTTAGAGCTCCAAGCCCTCGATCTGTTACTCTTATCCATGCACATGTTTCAAGAATGTGTGCCCACAGACATTCAGCAGATGGTCTCGGGCTGGACATCTGGAAGTCTCATCAGATTATGGGGCACAAATTTGTGATAATAGATTTAATTCAGTTTTTGCTTAACATTTTTTTGGCTGGTTTAAAGACCCTGGGGTCAGTACGTAACTTGGCAAGAGTTTTACAAAAATTGTTCCGAATTTACCATCAATGGGCTGATCTTATACAATATTTTGTTTGTGCAACTCAAACCAGCTGGGTAAAAGCTAATGAAAGGAATGCAATTATAGGGGGGTGGGAGGTACACGCAAGCCTTATTAATGCATTAGTCATTCCCCGTGTACCCCTGACCATCCCACATGTGCTGCTGCATAATGAGTGCAAGATAACCTTGGGGAGCAGGGCCATCTTCCTTTATTTTCTGATTTGAGACTCTAGAATATGTGCTTCATCTTGACAATTAAGGGGCAACACGGCCATAATTGTAACCACATAATTTTGTATTATTATTAGGAATCGTCTAATATAAACCTTAAGGACAAAAACGTAAATGAAGTAAATATTCACCCCAATGCAACACTTATGTAAGGTTAAAGAAGCTTTCTCTTCCGATCACCAAAAAGAGTATGAATCAAATCTTGGCATATAAGACACGATGCATTTTTCATGCTCCGTTCATAGCATCTAGCACCCGAGTTTCACTCACAAAGTATTTTAAGTAGATGGATGGGTTTCTTCTCCTTACTTATGTAAAATTAAGAATGAGAATAAACCAAGAAGAAAACGTCTAACCACCCCCATTCAGAGAGTAATCAAAGATTATAAAAAGGGCACGAACAGGAAAAGAAATCTCAAAAGCCAATCAACATAGAGAAAGGTGGTTGGTCTCAGTATCACTCAGGGACATCAGATTAGACAACAAGGAGAAACCACGTCACGCCCTTCATGTTGGCAAAAATGTAAAGAAAGACGGGCCATCCCAGAGCTCTGCAAGAACCGTCACACCATCAGGGTGGGACTGAATATTGCGGCAACCACCGGGAAGAGCCATCGCTGCAGGTAGGTCGGCCAAAGACTCACTGAGCCTAAGACCCAGCCATCCTGCTCATGGGTTTTACACGCCAGACAAGGATACCAGCTCACCAAGGCTCATTGCAGCATTGTTGGAGGTAGCGAAAGCAAAAACAGAATTGCAGCTCACCTAAGGGTCCCTCAGTGGAAGAAGGGATGAACCCATCCCAGCATATTTCCACTCCGGGTGGAATACTATGCGGCAGCCAAAAGGAATAAATTATGGTGGCGTCTGCCAACAGGGATACATCTCAGAAACAACAACGACAAAAAAGCAAATTGCAGGAATTTAGAAAAAGTACTTCCCAGAGAGTTGAGAAAAAAAAATCTTAAGAAAAAGTTTGGATGGGGACACCTGGGGGGCTCAGCGGTGGAGCATCTGCATCTGTCCAGGGTGTGACCCCAGGGTCCCGGGATGGAGTCCCTCATCGGGCTCCCTGCAGGGAGCCTGCTTCTCCCTCTGCCTGTGTCTCTCCCTCTCTCTGTGTCTCTCATGAATAAATAAATAAAATATTTTTAAAAACAAAAAGAAAAAGCCTGGATGTTTAGGGATGCAAAATGCATAGAAAAATTACTAACCAGGGATCCCTGGGTGGCACAGCGGTTTAGCGCCTGCCTTTGGCCCAGGGCGCGATCCTGGAGACCCGGGATCGAATCCCACATCGGGCTCCCGGTGCATGGAGCCTGCTTCTCCCTCTGCCTGTGTCTCTGCCTCTCTCTCTCTCTCTCTCTGTGACTATAATAAATAATAAATAAAAAAAAATTAAAAAAAAGAAATCTGAGATCAAGGACCAGCTTCCTTGAACTCCACAAATTCAATGGCGTGAGGGAAGACGAGCTCACTCCGACACCGGCCCAGCAAACATTTCTCCCAGCAGCCTCTTTCCAGATTTGCAATGAAAAATCACCAAAGACAGGACGATTTGTCAGGGAGAGCTGAGCTCATCCCCTCCCTGCGAGCGCACTGGATTTCCTTTCATTTCAGTGCTTACAAAAATAAAAAAAAGAATTGAGCCTGCCTCTTCAACAAGCCTCAATGGAAAAGTCTACATTAGCAGAAATCCCATCAGCTACCAGGCTTCTATTTTTAATTCCGCCTCATAATGTAAATACTTTTACTTGGAATTATTCACACGCACCCCTCTGTGCCCCCCCCCCCAAGGCCTGGAGCTAACATGACCTGATCTAGACTCTTTTTCATTTCTTTAAAAACAAAACCAACAAAAATCCCAAACCTGCCCCCATCCCCAGCACCTCTGATTATGCTAGCAGCACCTGTCCCTTGTGGGAAATTCAAAAAGTGCTGAAAAGCATTTTCCAAATTAGAAATCACTTGTAATCTCAAGACTCAAGCTGGCACCTTCGGGACGCCTGGGGGGGGGGGGCTCTATGGTTGAGCGTCTGCCTTCAGTCCAGAGTGTGACCCCAGGGTCCTGGGATCGAGTACCATGTCGGGCTCCCCTCATGGAGCCTGCTTCTCCCTCTCCCTGCGTCTCTGCCTCTCTCCCTGTGTCTCATGAATAAATAAATAAAAATCTTAAATTTAAAAAAAGGCAGAAACAATCACCCTTAACGTAGCCATAGTACTGTTTTCCCGCTTTTCTCTATGCATGCGAACACTTGAACACACACACCTGGAATCACACTGTCTACTGTGCTGCATCTTCCTCACTCGACAGCACGTTCCACTGCATCGCTGGTCTGGAGCATCCCTCTATGGTCCGCGGAGGCCGCAGCAGCCCTTGCAGGGCCCACGGTGCACGGAGGCTCCCAGCAGTTGCCGCTCCTGAAGCCTGACCCAGTTCCTGCCCGGTGCGGCCCGGTCCAAGTCCCCATCCCCGTCACAGGGAGACGCTCATCGTATGTCCCGGGCTTGCAGAGAGGCCTTTGCCAATGCTTTGGTGTGTGCGTGTAAAGCACTGTTTAATGGCCAGAGAGCCTTTGTGCAGGTTTTCTCTCTTCAGTGCAAGCCGTTAGAGTAGCCGTCGGCCCTGAAAAACCCAGAGTCCTGTTGACCTGGGCTAGCAGGCTCCTTGCACTACGTGAGCTCCTTGGGGCCAGAGACGACGCCTGATGTGTCCTTGTGTCTCCAGCGTCTCGCACGTAAAAGGCTTTCAGGACATGTCTGTTGAAGCCCAGGATAAAAGGAGGTTAAATCCATGTCACGCAAACCCACGGTTGGCCGTGCTATGGAAATCACTTTATACCTTAAAGCTGTGTTTTCAAAATGATGCAAAAATTGGATTCAACTCTCATAGTTTAAGAGCTTCACTTCTGGGATCCCTGGGTGGCTCAGCAGTTTAGCGCCTGCCTTTGGTCTAGGGAATGATCCTGGAGTCCCAGGATCAAGTCCCATGTCGGGCTCCCTGCATGGAGCCTGCTTCTCCCTCCTCCTGTGTCTCTGCCTCTCTCTCTCTCTATGTCTATCATGAATAAGTAAATAAATAAATTTTTTAAAAAATTAATTTAAAAAAAAAGAGCTTCACTTCTCCGTGTTCACAACTGCTACGTCGGCCTTAGGACACGGGGCCCTGACCAAGCCAAGGCTGGGTGGCGGAGAAACATAAGAGTGAGATCATAGGAAAAAGGAGCCTAAGGACCCAGGACATTTGGGGACTGGGGGCGGGGGACCAGCAGCCTTTGCAAATGACTTAGGCTCTTGCCCTGGGCTTTGGGTCTACACTGAGAATGCTCATGTCTGCAGTAGTAAGAAAAGACGATTCTTGAGCAGCCAGGATGGACTCCGGCCAAGGTCGGGGCCCTGGGTCCACAGCCGCACACCCCGCCCGCCTGCACCACGTGCCGGGCCTGCAAGGGCCCCGCGTCCTCCCAGCAACGCACAGGCGAACACAAGTCCAGGAACCTCTTGCGGGGCAGACGTGTGCTAAGGGGCGGAATGGCTACAGAAACAGCGCCATCGGCCCTACAGCAAGATGTACTTTTGCTCTCAGCGTTGACTCCAGCGGCACAGAGCATGGGCCTGGACACTGCACAGCCCCTTTCCCAAGAGCTCTCAGATCGCTGGGCGGGGTGGGGGGGAGGGGAATGACCCCTACATGGTCACGGAGAGGAAACCGGCAAAACAGCCAGTTGAGTGCTTTGACGCTGCCAAGGGGGAAGCTGTGTCCTGCCAGCGATTCCCACTGAGGCCTCCATGGCCATGAACCCAGGGACCACCCGTGCCACTCTCCATCCATCGGGGGCGACGGCTGCCTCTGGATTAAAACTTACCCGAGAGCCAGGCACCATGCAGGTGCTTTTCTTGGCTGTGAGCGCTGCCTGACGTGTTTTGTATCACGACACGTGGAAGACACCGCGTGTGCGGCCAGCACGCAGCCTGTGGCCTAGGCGAGAAGCCACCAGCGAGGGATCGCGAAGCTCCAGGCCGCACCGACCCATCCGTGGTCCCAGAAACACAGTATTGTGCCGTCCGGCTAACCCACCTGTGGCAAGCTGTGGGGAAACTGCTTGCGGGGTCACTTCATGTGACACGTCCAGGCAGGGAGGCAGTGAGTGAGGCCCTGATCACGGCAGCCAGGTAAAAAGCGAACTCAGCTGTCGTCGACCGCGTTACTTGCGCACGGTTGTTTGTTCCCTTCTTACCCTCACAGTGCTTTCTTGGAAGACGGAAAATACTCCTCTACGCTGTTAACTCCAGGCTCAGACCCATGACTGGCTTCAGGCAACGAAGCATGTGGACACACCATCTCCAAATAGGGGCTGCAACCGCGTAGAGATGTGTGTGCTGTCATGTTTACTGCGGCCTCACTCACCACGACCCAGATATGGAAACCCTGGAAGAGCCCATCAGTGCATGAACGGACAAAGAAATGTGTGTGTGTGTGTGTGTGTGTGTGGACATACATCCTCGATGGAATGTTATTCAGTCTTGAGAAAGAAGGAAGTCCTGCCATTTGCAACAACTTAGATGAAACCCGAGGGCATTATGCTAAGTGAGATAAGTCAGACCAGGAACAGAAGATACTGTACGACGTGGCTTATATGTGGAATCTTAAAAAGTCAAACTTCCAGTAATAAGATTAACAAATTTGGGGATCTAACATACAGCAGGCAGTGCGGCTAATGATGCTGTATTGTCTACCCGAAGGCTGCTAGAAGAGCAGATCCTAAATGTCCTCACCACACAGAGAGATGGTAGCAAATGACCGGCTGGAGGCGCCGGCTAACGCTACGGTGATCATCATTTTGCAACAGATACACATGTCAAGTCAACACATTTATACCTTCAACTTATATGACGCTATGTGCTGATTCTGTCTCAGCAAAGCTGGGAGAAAACAAACAGAAACTCAGGAGCAGTTGCACGATGCAGTGTGACTTCTGAGGCTCCCGCCATCTGCCCCAATAATGTGCCCTAGACAGAAGCGTCACGATGAAAAGCTGGGAGCGCAACTGAGAAGAGCCTTGCAGAACCAAGCACAGCTATTGCCAACCCACAGACACGGGGGTGAGGAGCGAGAAGTAGCCCTGTAAGACACGGGCTTGGGAGTGAGTACAGCACGAGCCCACGAGTGCAGGACATCTGCTTGGATCCACAATCCAGGTCTCTTTCATTTTGCCCTAGTGCCCCCATCCCCAGGCCTCGAGCTCTCCCCATCATCAGCCTATTTCCTGGTATCTTATTTTTCATATCCTTGGTAAAAATACAAGTACCTCTCTTTTTGCCTTGTTTTCCTAGCTGTGATACTAGGTCCCTGGAAAATCCCAACATGAGGGGCCCCTGGCTGGTTCAGCGTCCGACTCTGGATTTTGGCTCAGGAAGGTCAGGATCTCAGGGTCTTGGGATTGAGTCCCGCATCAGCACGGACTCTGCTTCTGCTCCCTCTGCTCACGCTTGCTCTGTCTCTGAAATAAATAATTAAATAAATCGAAAGAGAAAGAAAGAAAGAAAGAAAGAAAGAAAGAAAGAAAGAAAGAAAGAAAGAAAGAAAGAAAGAAAGAAAGAAAAAAGAAAATCCCGACATGGAAGACAAATGACTCCTTGCAAATGTAGATATAAATACACGCACACGTATCTACACATAGATACTTTTTAAAGCCCATTCCCTTACTGTCACTATTATTTCCACACTCATTACCCACCAGACAGTCAGGACACTCTTGACACAGCTAAGTTCTCGCTGCTGTTTACAGAATGGGACAATCGATCAATATTCGCTTTGCTTAAGAGAAAATGAAAGACTCAGAGATTGATAATAATAACAGTGATCTCTGGGTCTGTTGCTCGCTGGGAGCCCCATCTGTGCTAAATGATGGTATTTAAACCCTACAACTACCTCAAGAGGCAGGTATTCCGGGGACAGCTGGCTGTGCCCCAATTGCCATTTTTCCTGACTTCCCTTAGTAGTTAGGGACCGGGAGCAAGGCCCAGCACTGCCGGCAACACACGTTTTCTGTGCTACTCTGCCACGGGCAGCCTGGGCCACTAAGGTTTGGCCAACAGGATTGAAACAACGTCCAAGTCTTCCTCTTGAAAGAAAAGCAGGGTGCCTTCCCTTTTCTTTTCCTCCTTCCTCTGGTTCGATCCAGACATAATAGCAACACCAGGAACAGATCATGAGCTCAGGGTCCAGGGTCCAGGGTCCCTAAAATTTAACATGAGCAAGGAAAAAAATTATTTGTTTTCAGCCCCTGTGGCTGAGCTCACTCTCTCACACACATAGGCCGAGCACTTGTCGTGTACCCTAACTAGTCCACCAGGTGGTACCACTTTGCTTGGATGGGGAAATTGAGGTTAAGATGGATGAATTTAGGGGTGCCTGGGTTGCTCAGCAATGGAGCATCTGCCTTCGGCCCAGGGCATGACCCCGGGGTCCTGGGATCAAGTCCTGCATCAGGCTCCCCGCATGGGGCATGCTTCTCCCTCTGCCTGTGTCTCTGCCTCTCTCTTTGTGTCTCATGAATAAATAAATAAAATATTTTTTTAAAAAAAGAAAAAGAAAGAAAGCCAGCCAACCTGACATCCGGTCACACAGTCATGAGCACCTGCTCCAGGACTTGGTCGTGGTGGGGCTGGTGCCCACGGCTGGTTCTTGGTGCCCGGTTCACCAGCTTCTGTAGGTCAGTGTTTAACCCTCAGGCTCCGTCTCCACCCGTTGGTTGCCACGGAGTCCAGCACAGCGCTCCGTGACAGGCTGGAAGTTCCCCTCTGCACCAGGCAGGTGGAGGCCTCCTCCAGGTGGGCCACACCAAGAAGGAGAATACTCTGCGGCTGGGGGAAATTGATTCATGACTCCCCTCTCCAGGATGCTGCAGAGAAAGCATCAGGGCAGAGTGTGCCTCACGTGCAGACAAGACCCAGGTGAGGGCCTCACGACCCCAGGGTGTTAGGATCGAGGCCTGCATCGGGCTCCCTGCTTAGCGAGAGTTTGCTTCTCCCTCTGCCCTCCCTTCCTGTTCCAGATCTCTCTGGCTCTCTCTCCCTTTCAAATAAATAAAAAAAGAAAAGAAAAGAAAAGAAAAGAAAAGAAAAGAAAAAAGATGATCTACTCAGGCCTGACATAACTCAGCTAAACCATTTTAAAGTCATCAAGAAATGTCCTATTTTTAAAAAATTCATTTATTTAGTGAGAGAGCGAGAACATGCGCATGTGAGTGGGGGCAGGGGCAATGGGCGAGGGAGAGAATATCAAGCCGACTCCCCACCGAGCACCAACCCCTCAACACACACACCACCCCCCACCCCAGTGCGGGGCTGGGTCTCACGACCCCAAGATCATGGCCTGAGCCAAAATCAAGAGTCAGATGCTCAACTGACTGAGCCACCTAGGCGCCTCAAAATATACCATATTTCATTTTATGATTTTTAAAAAATATTTTATTTATTTATTCATGAAAGACACAGGGAGAGAGAGAGACAGAGACACAGTCAGAGGGAGAAGCAGGCTCCATCCATGCAGGGAGCCCAACATGGGGCTCGACCCCGGGACCCCAGGATCACGCCCTGGGCTGAAGGCAGGTGCCAAACTGCTGAGCCACCCGGGCTGCCCTCATTTTATGATTTTTAAAAATATTTCATTCATTTATTTTAGACCATACAAGTGGTGGGGATATCACGACCTGAGCCAGAGGCAGACGCTTCACTGACTGCACTACCCAGGGGCCCCAAGAATATCCTATTTTAAATACGATAGACAAAAATAAATAAATAAATAAATAAATATGATCGACATATACCCTCATTAACACTGAACCTCAACCCTAACTATAATATTGAGACTTGAGACATTGGTTCCTGATGGTATGAAGCCATCACGCGTGTCTTGCCCTATAGGTAACCTCCTTTATTTCGTCACGCTAAAATGTTGACTTTCGTGTGTGTGTTGTAACTCAACACCATATAAGAGGAGTAGTGCACAGCATATAATTACAGACACTCTCAGGTGAACACTAAGCATATGCCGTTCATCCATGATTTTGAGAGTGCATGCTTTAAAAGTTTTACTGATCAAGGACACAATCAAAAAGGGTAGTCTGGCCTCGTAGAAGGATGATTCCATCAAATCCTTCCTGGCTGCGGGGGCAAACATCTCTGACCTTCATCATGAGAGTTTAGGGCTTGATGTATTACCAGGTAGGATGAGGGAAACATGACGCATAAGCCCTCACTCTAGATCATGGAGAAGACAGATTTCTTTCCGTATGCTTTATTTTTTCTCAATGCAATAACCTGTTAAATAATGGAATCAAATTATTTCACATCGGACCAGCACATGTTGGATAAACCGAAGTGGGTTAAAATGACATTTCTGGATGACAGGTTATTGTGCATGTGGAAAGTGTCAAACTGAACTAGTGTCATGGTTACGTACAGACAAGTATCAGGAAACATCTCTGAATAAGGCACTATTGCCTTTAATGAGCGTCTACAATGAGGGGAAATTCTCGTCCGGGGTCTACTCACTCTTTGTGACACTAGCAATAAAATAAACATTTACATACATCGGGGTTTTTTTAAAGATTTTATTTATTCATCTTGAGAGAGAGAGAGAGAGAGAGGGCATGGCTGGAGCAGGGACAAAGGGAGAGAGAGAATCTCAAGCAGACTCCACACTCAGGGCAGAGCCCGACTCGGGGTTCTATCCCGGGACTCCGAGATCATAACCTGAGCCAAAATCAAGAGTCGGCTGCTTCACCGACTGAGCCACCCCCCCATATATACACCTCTGGGCAGGCCCTGCCATACACACCCTGCTTGTACTAACTCGTTTTGTGCTCAAGTTAACTCCCCAAGGATGTCCCATCGTCCCCATCTTCCAGAACAAGAAACTGAAGCGCAGAGAATGTAAGTATCTCCCCCCAACCCGTAGTAGGTGACTGAGCCCGGATCCAAGTCTAAGCGACCTACCCTCAACCTCACGCTTCTCATCCATGTTTTACTGCTAACAACCTAACAGGGTGCACATTATTAGCTCCACTTTAGAGATGAGATCATTGAGGCACTGGGTGGTAGAGGCAGGACTTGAACACAACCTAATGGAATCCAAAGCCCGTGGCCTTCCCACCTACCCTGCTGCCTTCTAACGTCAGTAGTATGACCAGCGGTCCAGTCCCTGGAGAACGTCGGGAGGGCAATCTTCTTGTTAGAAAATCTGTTCTTTATAGAAATAGAAGTGTCAGCTCTGCCATTTTCTTTTTGTTTTGCTTGCAAACGCCAGAAAATTCAATTAAAGGGTTTTTTTCTTCCCTTTTAGAAAAAGTATATTCATTCAGAAAAAAATCAGATATTGTGAGTGTGCAGCTCTGAATTTTTATAAACTGAGAATTAGTATTCTCTTCAATCTGTGGTTTCTCTCTCTTTTCTTTTTAAGATTTTATTTATTTATTTGAGAGACAGAGATTGAGAGAGCCCAAGCAGGGGGAGCAGCAGAGGGAGAGGGGAGCGTCTGCTGTGGGACTCGATCCCAGGACCCCGGGGTCACGCCCTGAGCCCAAGGCCGACGCTCCACCGACTGAACCACCCAGGCGCCTCATGCGGTTTCTCTTTTTAAGACACATTTTGTGAGGGTTTGTTTAATTAATGTGCATTCATAGTTGCAAGCTCAACCTATGTCATCCATCAGACACGACAGGGATTTATTTCTTGCTCATAGAAAGAACAAAACAGGGGCTCCCGACCTTCCCGAGCTCTCCTCGAGGGACGATCCAGGCCTGAATCCCTTCCCTGTGGCCTGTTACCATCAACTCATGGCTTTTAGGGTCGCGACGCCACAGAGGAGGGTGAAAGCCTCGAGGTCCTGGGCCCGAGGTGCCACAGGCCAGGCGGGGAAGCGGGACGGTCACTTCTGCTACCACTGCCCCGGGCCCCATGGCCTGCCCTCACCCACGGAGGCTGGAAGGCAGGCGGAGCTGTGCCCGGGAGCAGGAAGCAGGCCCACGGGCGGCGGCCTCCACGCTGCGGCCCTCGCCCAAATGCCCAGGAAAACGTAAGCTGTTAATACTCTAGGGGCGCCCCGGGGGCTGTCGGTGAAGCAGGTCATGACCTCAGGGTCCTGGGATCGAGCCCCAGGTCGGGCTCCCTGCTCAGCCAGGCGTCTGCCTGTCCCTCTCCCTTGCCACCCCGCTGCCTTGTGTGCTCTCTCGCTCTCAAATAAATAAAATCTTCAAAGAATTAATATTCTAGTCACAAATCCTAATTTTTAATCAAGCCCCTTTAACGGGCCTCTATTAAGCAACGTAAAATTTATCCCAAATCATACTGCATTTTGTCACTTTAAAGTTAACAAAACCACCTTTCCTTTTCGATGATTTATAATTCACATTTTTGAAGTAATTTGATCCAATGTTTCCTACAATAAGATGGAATTGCATAATCATAGAATTTTAGTTTTGAAAGAAGCCTGGCTCTCGCTCCTCATTTTACAAGTAAGAAAACTGGAAACGGAGAGGATGGGAGGCGTGGTCAAGGTCACACGGCCACTCACCCAGGTCTCCCTGCAGAGCTATAACATTTTCTGTTATAAGGTTTAACTTCCTCAAGTCAATGTCCTTCATGTCTAAATATAATTTGAACTTTTCTAAAGACTCCTTTTTCTGTTTCTTCCCATTAGGGAAATTACTTTTACTCTTTGTTCAAGGAACTGACATGGCAAAGGGCAAAACATCCAAAATAAAAAGAACTTACTTAAGAATTCCTCTCCTCCACCCCCATCAGAGCGCTCTGTTCCCTTCTAAATTGAGAACTGATGGGAGCCTTCCTCACTCACCCCTAACTTCCTGAGACCGAATAAAGTAGTGTAATCTGTTCAGCCCACAGTTTTTCGAAGAAGCCACTGTATTTCCAAAGGCACTATCAGATACTTCTTGTTCTTTCTTCTTCTTCTTCTTCTTCTTCTTCTTCTTCTTCTTCTTCTTCTTCTTCTTCTTCTTCTTCTTCTTCTTCTTCTTTTCTTTAAATGAAGAAACCTGGTCAAGTGGTAATTAATTATGTGTTTTAAAAACCCAACTCCGGGGGCGCCCAGGTACTCAGTCTGCTGAGCGGCCAAGTCTTGATTTCAGCTCAGGTCCTGATCTCGGGGCACTGAGTAGAGCCTCCCGTCAGGCTCTCTGCTCAGCACAGGGTCTGCTTCTCTCCCTCGCTCTTCTTCTCCTCCCACTGCCCCTCCCCACGGTCTCTAAAATAAATAAGTAAAAAATTGTAATTAATTAATTAATAATTACCAATAAGCTTCAATTGTATGACTTGTACACATACCTACTGAGCACTTACCACGGGTCTAGTGTTGTGCTAGATGCTGGAGATGCAATGGAAAGCCAAACACACAGTCTCACTACCTGTAGGATGACAAAGTGCTTCCCCGACCACTCCTCCCACTAGAGAGAATTCAAAACCATGCATAAAGTTTTTATCTTATTTAGAAAAGCTAATATATATTCAGAAAAATGCAGATATCTTAGGTGTATACAGATCAATGAACTGTCACAAACTGAACAGATCTGTGTAACTGGCAGCCAGAATTAGAAATATGTCATCAAAAAAACAAAAAGAAGGAAAAAAAGAAGAAAGAAAGAAAGAGAAAAAAGAAAAAAGAAAGCAAAAAAAGAAAAGAAAGAAGCAAGCAAGAAAGAAAAAAAGAAGTGGAAGAAAGAAAGAAAGAAAGAAAGAAAGAAAGAAAGAAGAAAGAAAGGAAGAAAGAAAGAAAGAAAGAAAGAAAGAAAGAAAGAAAGAAAGAAAGAAAGAAAAAGTTATCAGCGTCCCAAACACTTCCCTCGTGCTCCCTTCCAGGTACTAATCCTCGATCACCCCCGTGACCTCCAACAGCATAGATCAGCTTGCTGATTTTGAATTTCTGTATACGTGGGATCATGCTGTATGTTCTCTCTCTACATATTTTTTTTTTCAAGATTTTATTTGTGTATTTGAGAGGGAGCATGAGCAAGGGGCAGGGACAGAGGGAGACGGAGAAGCAGACTCCTCACTGAGCAGGGAGCGCGACCCGGGACTCGATCCCAGGACCCCAGGATCCTGACCTGAGCCCACGGCAGCCGCTTCCTCAACTGAGCCCCGGGCGCCCCGTGCCATCACTTCTAAGTCCAGGTTGTCTAGTGACGCTCCTGAGACACGTTCGTGCTATTCCCTGTAACCGGTTTGTTCACTCCCAAGCTCCGCATAGTGGTGTAGACACTACACGGAGGACTAATGCCCCCGTTGATGGGGCCCTTCTCCTGTGGATGAGGACTCGCCTCCTTCCTAGTTTTAAGGCGCTTACGAGTAAGACTGCAGGGAACGGCCTCAAGGGCATCCCTCGGCGACTCTGCATCTGTATTGGTGTCGGGCCCTATGTTGGAATGCAGCTGTTGGGCTCGGACACGCATGCGGGGTTGGCCCCAGTGCACACACACGGGCCTTCCGGGGTGCAGGTGCCTGTGTACATTCCCCCGGCCGCCTGTGACGCTCTTTCATGACTTTTTCTAAAATTTTAAATGTATTGATAAGTAAAATAGGGAACATTCTGAGACCAAAACTGACTAATAAAGCAGGAATCCAGAAAAGTGCTTAGGGTCCTGAAGAGAACACCCCCCCACACACCCCGCAGGAGGCATTTGCTGAGGCCACAGGACTCGAGGCTTGGAAAAGCGAGGCCTCACGGGACAAGGGGCATGAGAGAGACGAAGGGCCCCAGTCGGAGGGAACTAACAATAAACTGACCCCCCCAGAGGAGAGGGAGAAAACTGCCTTGAACCCGGGCACCGAGTAGAAGAGGTGAGGGAGAAATGCCCACCCCGAGGCTTCAGAGCCCCAGGCGGGCCCCACAGGCTTTCACAGCTCAGATTCACGGCACTCAGAGGTGTGAAACACCTCAAGACCTGAATTTAGTTTAAACTAGTTCTGGGAAATGAACTGGGGAGGGTGGAAGGGGAGGAGGGCGGGGGGTGGGGGTGACTGGGTGACGGGCACTGATGGGGGCACTTGATGGGATGAGCACTGGGTGTTATTCTGTATGTTGGCAAATTGAACACCAATAAAAAATAAATTTATTATTAAAAAAATAAAAATAAAGTAGTTCTGAATGAGGAGTTCACCCAAGGAACCTAAGGGGGGGGAGGAAAAAGTCACCCCTCAAACTAGACATCTAAGAAATATCCAAGGACTTACCTAGCGAGCAAGTGCTCACAGTAAAAAAGGAAATAAAAAAAGAGAGAGAAAAGAAAAAGAAAAAGAATCACAAAACACACAAGTTCAAGACACCACGAGCCAGAGCTAAGAGACACAACAGACAGCAACACTGGAACAGAGATGAATAAATAAAATAGAAATATCCGTATTATCATTGGAATTTCCACAGCAAATGGTTTCCATTTCTGTGACTTCGGGCCGCTGTTACGTTGCCGTGTGCTGTTACCTGGGGTGGGAATAAAGCTTACCCAATCATTTTCAGTGTCTTTAGCAAAATTTGGTCTATCCGGCATCAGTCCTTGGTGTGCCCCCCATGAGTTCTTCCCATTGTGTGGTATCGTCGTACTCTTACATACTTAGTGTCTTATTTAAATTGACTTATTTTTAGAAAATGCGTATTCCGACCTTAGCTTAGCGCTGACCAATAATATCCCAGCATCACAACTTCTACAAATTGAGTCTCAAATACAATTTAAAATAAATACTTAACTATTACATTTCAGATACCTGGGCAAGGAGCCCCCGTGACAGCCCCGACACGCACACTCCAGAGCCGGCCGTGGGGTACGCAGCAGGCAGCAAGACAGAAGGAGGCAGGTACAGGCCGGGGAGACGGCGGGGTGGCGCGGACTTGAGCAAGGGCAAGGGGGATCGGGCCCCAGAAGCCAAGAGCAGGGCAGGCCCCCGAGGGACGTGGTTAGTTTGCAGGTGTGTGTGAGCGCTGGCCCAGCCCGGTGACCATCCTGGCACATCACACACCGACGGGAGACGCCTTCGAGGTCCTTCCGGCTAGGGGTGATCAGCTGTGTTCACATTGCCGCCTCCTCGGCAGGCGACACTCCTGGTGACACAGTCGGTTCCTGGGACGTGGGCTATAACCCACAGCGACGTCGCCGCTACCCACGAAAGCAAGGCCAAGAGCACAGGCACACACGGTTGCTGGATTGCAAGAGAGAA
Source organism: Vulpes lagopus (assembly GCF_018345385.1). Taxonomy (NCBI): domain Eukaryota; kingdom Metazoa; phylum Chordata; class Mammalia; order Carnivora; family Canidae; genus Vulpes; species Vulpes lagopus. The sequence continues at coordinate 61,046,176 of NC_054835.1, forward strand.
TCAAAGTCCACAGACGTCTACACTCTATTACTCCTTTGAAGTCACTCCCGCCACGCCTCGCAGCTGGAGACAAACCCGGCTGGGTCACCGTCTCAGGGCCCGGGAGGCGGCGGGCGGCGGGCCGTGTCCCCTGCCTCCCTGCACACCCCGACTGACCTGTCCGGTCCGGCCACACCATGGAGGCCGCACAGCCCGACCTGAGAGGTCTCTACCAGGGCAGAAAAGTGCCCGCTGGCCTGCAGAGGGGACCCCCGGGGCCACGCGGCTTGGGGGCTCGTCTCCCAGCAGCACCCCGGGCCCGCGACTGTGACCTGCACCTGGGCTCCCTGTCCATGGTGGCTGGCCTGTGGCCCGTGCCCTGGCCCCGCACGACGGCCCCAACCCAGCCTCCCCCTGAGTGGGCAAAGCACCCGGCGCGGGCTGCCCAGGGGAGGAAGGTAGCCCGGGGGGCTTCCTCTGCGCAAGGGGACGGTCACAGAACCCCCGGGTCCCACCCTGATGGGGTCAGGTCAGGGCTCAGGCAGTCGAGCTGGGCCACCCCGGGGGGCTTCACCTTGTCCCAGGAGCCACCCAATCCCGGCCCCACCAGAACCCACCCGACGGCCCTCGGGCCGCGTAGATGTGGAATCCTGTCCTGTCCCCCGGAGCTCGGCGCCCAGCCCCGCCTGGTTTACAGCCCGCCGTGGGCCCACCGGAGCCTTCGCTGCGGTCCAAGTGGGACATTTCTAGGAACGCTGCTCTTCCCTTCATTGACTGCCATTTCCAGGAAAGAAGGTCGGGCTTTTATTTATTTATTTTTCTCCCTTTCACTGCACTCCGTGGAAGGCTTTCTGCTGACATGGTCCATAATTAAAAATCAAAGCAATAAAGTGACATTCTCAAATTTGAATACTGGGTACAAAAAGCTTAATTGCCAGTCCCCGTTGCCAAATGGCACAGCGGCTTCAACATGAAGGCACAGGGATCTTCAGGAGACAAGAACCTTAAAAACGTGCACACATGATTCTATTAGAAGCAGCTTCAGAGCCTCCAGACAAGCTGCAAACACTGGGTCGCCGCCCGTCCCTTGCACTTTCTCCCTGTCCGAGGCCCCTTCACGCTGCCGCTAACCCCCGGGTCGAGGAGCTGACCCACCAGTGGGCGTCACTCACGTCTCCTGGGTCTAAGCTGCTGAGGTCCAGGCTGCACCAGGAGTGGAGACTCCGGGCGCCCGGCAGGCTGCGGCGGGACAGCCTACGACTCTTGGTCTCCGGGTCGTGAGTTCGAGCCCCATGGTGGGCATAGACGTTACTTTAAAATAACGATATTTTAAAAAAAGAAAGAAAGAAAAGAAAGAAGAAAGAAAGAAAGAAAGAAAGAAAGAAAGAAAGAAAGAAAGAAAGAAAGAAAGAAAGAGAGAGAGAAATGTGGAGACACCAGGGCAACGTTTTGCGCCCCAGGGACCGACGCCCGGGGTATCACCTCCCAGGAGAGCAAGGGACCACTGAGTGAAAGGGGACTGTCCCCAGGGGAAGGTTGCCTCAAGCTTACGGGGCCTTCCTTCTCCACGGGATTAATTCCATTAAACACGCGCGGGCGGGGGGAGAAGCTTCAACACGTTCAGTGCTTTTCTCTCTACCTCCAACATCCCCCAACACTAGGGGGGACAAACCCACCCACCGCCTCCAAAGATTTCCCCCGTAAGAAGCTAGATTTGATTAAACTGCACACCTCTCTTCCTAGGATGCTAGGACAGGAAATAACGGGGTTCTGAACATAGACGATCTTGCCGCGCACGCCCTTAAAGTCGACCTGAAGAAATAATGGAGACTTACAGGCCACGGGGGTACCCAGGACGTGGACAGCAAAAACTTCAGAATTTTCACAATCTGGGGAAGTCATAATTATTTCTCAAGCGCGGTATCTTTTTAGTAAGTTATCTTGACGTAGGAGAACAGATCTGGGCTCCTACTGTACTTCCGTGGCCGCAATACTGCAAAAACCATTTTATTGAACCATGTGATAGAGCCGTTAGAACAGTTTTTATTTCAAGCACGGAATCTGTATTAAAAATAACACAGTTTCATGTCCTTCTTTCTGTATTTTCTCCTAGCACGAGGAAAAAAACACCTTCCTAATATATTTTCTGGGCGCACTCTCTTTGTAATATTTCCTTTGCAAAGGTCCTGTTCATATTTGTATCTTATTACTTTTCTTATACTGGATTTATTGATAGTTTCTAACAAAAATATGATTTCAGTATATTTACTGAACAAAATTCAATATAACAGACCCCAATTCAATTTTTTTCATCAAAATGGAGAACAATAAAGAACCTAAAGTCCTCAGTTCAGACACATAGCATCAGAAAAACTTATATTGTTTAAAGAAATAACTCAATAAGAGGAAGTGATAGATATTACTTAAAGAGCAACATTAGCTTTGTTTAGTTATCTGTGTTTCTAATAATCCTGCCTCTAACTTAGTAAGCGACAAGCATTTTTGGTGTCCCTTGGTTATTGAATCCTACGTAAATATAGTCATTTTCTGAAAAAGAGGGGGAAATGGTGATCATGCGTTCCAAGGTACCCCTGGTCGGTATTTACCGTTAATCGTCATTTTGTGCATCCAAATTTAATTTAAGAGAATCTTGAAGAACCTTACGGGGTCTGTTTCCCAGATTATTTTGTTCTCGCGCCAGTATTTTTTTATGAGTTAATCATGCTCCTGCTTTGGCATGTTTACCAGGGTTCGCATCCTGAATTTCTAATGTCCTGCCTTTGAAGACCAATTACAGAGGGTTTTCTTCATTGACCATTAGGTAAAGGGTTGAAAAATAACTTTGGTTTACAATAGATTTTTAGTTTAATGGATGGGTGTATTCATTATTTCCCTGTTTTCAGTCTCTTGTCTATCGCCTAGTGATGATTATAGTTGTCTTAAAGATGATCCTCATCTGTGGGCTATTGCATCATCCTGAGATTTAGTAATGATTTTAGATTTTTCCACCTAAATTACAGGGCACTTTCCACTGAAAATGGTAAACAATATTACAAACTAAAAAAAAGAAGTAATCTGATTTCTGGGAAGAGGGAGCCCCGTGAAAGATGTGTGCTTTTATAAGGATGGACAATGGGAAGCAAAATAATAACTCCTAACTTTGATTGTTCAAATCTATTCTGCAATACAGAGAGCTGCATGCAGGCTGGAGCAGGCGTGGGGCAGGAAGGTTAAGTAGAAAAGAAGGCACAATACTTCAGATTGGCAGTAGACTGCAGCAAGAATAATCTAATCAAAACGAAATTAAATTATCTAGTCCCAGGGCAGGCTCCTGGGACTGCTGCACTGAATGCTAGCAGAGCCCCTCCTAGACATTTTTCCCCAGTCAAACTCACATGATGAATGCAGATGAAATTTGAAATATGAAAATCTGAAATAATTTATGGAAGTTGTCAGAAATTTGGCCTGCTTGTGGTGTAATTTCCTCTGAGACGAGGCAGGCCGGCTCACTGCTGCAAGAGTTGGAGCGACTGCTGGCCTTCCAGTGGATGGATCAACCCCTTTAAAATGCTCTTCCAGACAAATTACAGCTCATTACACACAGCCTTGCACCATGCCATTATGTCAGAGGAAATCTTTTTTCATTTGCACAAATTTGCTTGGAATTCTCATATTTATTTGAGCATCCATTATCGAATCTGAACATTGAATTATCCACAATTATTTTCTGGGTACGCGGATGTTTGTGTATATGGAATAGATGGTGACTGCAGGGCTATAAAAATATTACAGTGTGGCTGCAAACCCCACGTACTTTGTAGCCGTGGTACAAGAGCGTCGTTGGCCTGCTGGGAGACAATTGACTTTGGGGGAGATCTTTACAACATCCGCCGTCTCTCTGAACACACTCTGGGGGGGACTAACGGCTCCGAGCGACTTCCTCAGCTCCACGGCGTACAGGAACCCCGTGTTATTCGCCACGCCTAGGTTAGGATCCTCTCCACCCACCCCACGCCGCCCTCTGGTTTGGGTGGTCACTCTCACGTTCCTCGTGCAGCGGCTCACATTCTTGCACAAAGCACTGCTCCTGATGGCTCCAAAGAACACCGTTCTCCTGAAACCCATTTCTTCCTTTGTCACTCTTCTCATACTGTCACCACGGCAAGGGTGGGCTCTAGTTGCTCAGAAACCCCGCAATAGCGCCACAAAATTAAACGGTCGTCTCAAAAAATTAACTAGTTTCAGAAAAATCCTAATCGCCGGGGTGTTTTATCATGGCTCTTAAGTTGTGGCTGTTGCTTAGCATAATAAATCTCTGCTTCGTGCAATACTTCCAAATTGAGCGCAGTGCTTCCCAGTATGATTTTAGCCAGTCATTCCGGCTTGGATCTAAATGCCTCGCCAACCTTTCCAGCGACTAAATAATTAAATGGTCTCTATTGACTTGTTGACATTTCACCCGTTATGGCAGGTGTCTATTCAAAAGAAAAACGCCATCATTTCTCCAAACCCACTTATTTTCTCGAGGGCTTTTACGCAGAGAAAAACCAACCCGAAAAAACTCTGAGGCGAGTAGACCTGGAACACCTCACCATGATTTTGTGAATCGGGGTCAGGTGCAACAACAGGAGACGCACTCTCGTGCGCATGGGATTCGTTTGGTCGTGGAAGCTAAGAAGCCAGGGTGGGTAGTCGGCTGTCTACACCGCCTATTGTGTCTGTGGCCCTAACACATGAGCGTTAGCGTAAGATACTTCTGTGAGCAAGAAAGAAAGTAGGCTCTGCGTCATGGAAGTCGGGACCACTGGGATTTGGAAAACCAAACCGGCTGCCAAGGGAATGGAGGCGCCGGATGCTTGGCTCACGCCAGGGCGGTGGCGCTCTGTCCCTCGGCCTCCGGGGCTGGGACTCCCTTGCCGTCCGCTGCGGGGCCGGAGCATGTCGCGGCCTCCCCAGCTCCTCCTTGCTGCAGGAAACTTTGTAATAGCACTTGGACAAAGAAAGAAACTGGGTTGGAGATTATTGCTTTCATTGTGCTATTGTATATGTGTATTATGGAGTCACTCCATAGTTTGACACAATCAGTTGAATGTGGGACAAGACAAATGTTGTATATGACAGTGGGGTGGTATTGAAAGATGACCCCATATCTAGAGGGCGAAGAGTTATGGACGCATTGATCGCTGCTACTAACATTTTGAAGCGTGGCTGTTAAATTTTGCCTGCTGGCTTCTGGCTGGAGGCCGGCCGGCCTGGGCAACAGAGCAATTGAAAGGAACTGCAGGCAGCTTTTTTTCAGTACACATCAAGGAACTTTGTTCTTCCTTTATTATAACTGACCACTGACAGGAGTGGCTTCTGAAGAAAGCAAGGCAAACAAGGCACGCTGAACACTTCCCAGCTGATCTTTGTTGTGAGTTTTATTCACTTCCAGTGGGCACTTTCCTTTTCTTAAAGAACCGTTTAGATTTTCAGAGACACATTCCTAAGCCGGAATATATCATGCAAATCAGAGGCAAGCTTGAGAACATATACAGGGAGCATTTGTCATCGATAGGGTGGGACCCTACTGAGAACACAGTTTATGGAGAAAAGGAGGCAAATAGCGTTGTTTATAAAGACCTGTGGGAAAACCATATAATAAGGACTCTCACAAAAGTATACCTACAACATTCGAAACCTGGACTGTGAGTGACGTTTCTTTTCAAAAGCAGTGAACAGTCGGATGGCCTTTGAAAATTCAGGGTAAGTTTTCCTTGTGCAGACGAACATGAATCATATGAGCAGGAAGCTTCCAAGTTTGAACGACTTATTCAAACAACGACATAGCTAAGGTCTTTGTAAAACATCGCTAATGACTGACCTCTTTTAACAAACTGGTCCGAAAGCACATTTTAGAAGCTGGGAAGGAGTGATGCGGTTTGTCGAAAAATGGATGAACATATTGGACTCTAAGAGCCAAACTTTTTCTGTCTTGCCTATGTATTGAACTTAGCGACCGTAAGGCTTTATCAAGAGGCCTAAGGAATTTGGACTTGAATTAAGGCCATGTGGTTCCTTTGCTCTGATTAGCTTTCACCACAGAAGGTGTAAGAGGTGAAAATAAAAAGGATCTGACTGCAGCCTCATTGATATATACGAACAAACTCCACCTGCATCGCTATCAAACAGATGTACCAAAACTCTAGCCATGTACATACCAAACATCAATACTTCCTGCTTATGAAACTCTATAGTCATATAAATTGTTATGCGAATCCCAATGTTTATGAAATTCCATCCTACATTTGAACAAATGCAATTTTTCAGTCACTATAGCTAGTTATTTTGTCATTTCTTTCCAGATTTCCCTAGAGATCCACTGAGGACTAAGCACATAAAAACTTTCATCATTTTTATGCCACAGCCAGCCAGTCTTCAGAGGAAGAGCAAAATTTTTCACTGTGCACTTTTAAGCTAATAAAATATTCCCGGAAAATTAGAAGCATAAAAAATCGCTATGCAAATATGCATATAACCTTAGTAATGATGCTTGGACAAGCTAATAAAATAATATTTATCATGAAAAGAAAATTAAGTAAAAACCCAGCCCCTGCAAAATTTAAATGCAATTTTAGACTCATTCCCTTGACCTTCCTTAAAACAAAGTAAATGAGGAGGTAATGACCAACTATTTTCTTTTTTTAATGAGAAAACAAAACTTGAATTAAAGTGGGAGAAGAAACAAAATAGAACCATATTTTACAATGTCTGGTAGAGGTTTCTCATAAAAACTCACTTTCAGGAAATTCTTCTCATAATTGAGACCTTCATTGTGATTACAACAAAACATTTTCCAAACACAGATAATCATGTATACTTAAGTCAATGCTGGGATATTTTCCTGTATCTTCTCCCTATTTGAAAATCATTTCACATTTTAATACTTGAGGTACAAAAGTGCTGATTCACTCGTCTGCACAAACCTACTTTGGAATTTTTCTTAAAATCCAGTTAAACAGTAGGAACTTGAAAATACATATATATATATATATATATATATATATATATATATATATATATGACAAAAAGAGCTTTTCTTATAGCAGCTAATTAAAGTAGTTTCCTATAGCAGCTAATTAAAGTCCACCTTGAAGGCACATACATATTTCCAACATGTATTAGAAAATAATTGCATAAAAAGTTAACTGTGCTTTGTCTTCAGTAAGTGCTGTAAGCAGACAGCCTGCAGGTGTCCCGGGACAGCCGTGGGAGATCCTCACCCTTAGAGCTCCCGGGACCCTCAGTCAGAATTTTAGGCCAACTTTGGGGAAACTGAATTTGCTCTATCCTTAGGGTACCAATACTAGATACTTCTACTTGTTATTAAGGACCCAGAGATACACAATAGGCTTTTTATTCCAAAAAGCTTGCAGTTTATTTTGTTCAGAGGCGAGGAGAAGGTGAGAGAGCCAAACAATTATTTAATCAACAAAATCAACTCAGTGGAATAAATTAGAGAGTTTGGGCTCAAAGTCTTTCCTTTTCTCTGTCTCAACGTGCATAGAGATGTACCCTTTACAGTATCTGGTCACTGTAAAATTGCTCTTAGGGAAAAGTCTGTACACTTGCCACATGTCTGTTCAGCCAAATTATATGGATAACTACCTCAGCTCCACAACCCAATCTGAGAAATGATGTGGCCACAGAGACTTTATGGGGCTGACCTGATTGCAGTTCGATGTGGTTCTTAAGATATTATGGTTTCTCTCCAGCCTTCTCTCCAGCAAGCTCCTAATTGTGTTCTAGACTGAAATTTCCAGACTGGGTCTCATCTTCTTCCCCAAAAGACTTCTGTGAGCATATAATATGTTGGAGCTCAAGAAAGCAAGAAAAGGATTCACTTTAACACAATAAATCGAGGAAGGTTTGCAAAGGAATACTCAGGGGGCATTGTCAGGTCCTAAAATTTTCTTTAGAAATTTTATTTATTTTTTTGACATTTTATTTATTTACTCATGAGAAACACAGAGGGAGGCAGAGACACAGGCAGAGGGAAAAGCAGGCTCCCTGCACAGAGCTCGATGCGGGACTCGATCCCGGGACCCCGGGATCACGACTTGAGGCAAAGTCAGATGCTCAACCACTGAGCCCCCCCAGCCATCCCAAGAATTTTAAAATATTACATTTGAAGGCCTTTTAAAAATACTATGTACTGCTTTACAATCGGAGAAAAGGTTAATTTTTAAATACCTTTCCTCATCTAGAGGTGCTAAACCATAATTTTCCATATTTTCTCTTTTAAATGATAAACTCACATGACCTATTGTTAAGTTCTACCTCCTTGGAATGCAATACACAATAATTCAGTAGACTGATAGCTCTACTCCACGAGTTTGCCTTCTAGGTTGAAATCTCCAGGACAAAAGAAGTGGAAATGACCGGTATCTGAGAGGCATAAATAGTGAAAATACAATAGATTGGTCTATTAGATACAAAAGCTCTGTGTATCGGTCGAAGGCTAGTGAGTGTGCAGGGTCGTTTCTTTCTAAAATGGGGGGGGGTGTCCTTCCCACCTCACCTACAGGGCTCTCAGATCTTCAAGGGTACCCAGCACCATTGTGAGTACTCTGTTCAACATAAAATATAACAAAATATAGTCATGGCCACTGGAGGAGAAGTTGAAGACGAATTCTAGTCAGTGCCTAGGACCCCGGATAGAAGTCATACGTGACCAACTCTGTCCAACGTGTGCCCCCACTGAAAACCAAGGCTTCCGCCACCTGGATGCGCACGTTCCCTGATGCTTCCATACCTGGAAGCCCTCATGCATTGACAAGCTCTGCAGACAAAGATACTGCTGTGCTTGCCCAGCAGCCCTGGAGACCCAGGAAGGACCTCTCACTTGGTTTCTTAGGAGCCTAAGGAGCCGAACTGGAGAGCGTCACCTGCCACAGGCATATCCCTGTCATTTGGCAGCTACTGCTTCTCCAGTCAGTGCACTCCAGGGTAACTCTGGCCAAATGGCCGCAACCTTCTTTGTTTGTTATAAGAACAATGGGACAGCATCCTTTAGAAAATAAAGGCATAGCAATAATAATAATAATGATGATAATAATAATAATAACAATAATTGGTTTTGTTTTTAGACTAACCTAATGAATCTTGCTTTATTTTAGTTGTTATATAACAGAGAAGCAGTAGACAATTCTTTCATTCTGATTCCTCAGTGGGTTTGGGACTTTCCTGGCTCTTTCCCTCACTTTCAAGGACTAGCACCTGCTGCGTTGATAATTCCCTTCTACTACCTGGGAAGGGAAGCAGGAGGTGCCCTAACACCACGGAAGGCCTGCGGAGGGGGGCCAGGTACCTTGTGCTCTTCCCTGTGCCCTGCTCCCACCCTGACACCTAGACATCTGCGGAGGCTGAGGCTGACCTAGCCTTTGCTGAGGGAGAAAAGGAGGCAGCCATGGGGTGTGTGTGTGTGTGTGTGAAAGAGAGCCGAGGTTCGCCTTTCAACCTCCCCGCTTCCTCTGCAGCCCTCCTCTGCTCTCTGCGGCTGGTGGCTTAGTGCATGAGCTGATTAGGTAACAACAGAGCACCTACCCTCCCTGTTTCCTCTCAATGCATTTGGGCCACAGCTTTTGAAGGAGCCCAGCCCTGCCACTATCCTGCCTTTATCACGGGCTGTATGGGGCTTTATCTGGAAACGCCTGGGCTTTGCCCCTGGCTTCATCAATCATTTGGACCAGTTCACATCCCCTTCACGGTGTTCCGCCTCATTAAACTCATCAAGGGCGCTGCAGAGAAGCGTTGGGGCCAGGGAATGCCTGAGCTCTCCTTCCCACTGCTCCAAATCTCCCTGAGGAGAAAGCCCCACAACCGTGGGGGACAGGGTGCCCAGAAGGACTTGCAGGGCTACCAGATGCTCAAGCTTCACCTTTCTTGCAGCTCCAGGACATTATTTAGAGCTGCACATGGGAAATGAAATGATCAGCCCAGGCTGGCAACTGTGTGCTCCTCGGTGTTGCTTCTTAAGGGGCTCATTTATCTGCTGGTGGAATCAGAGACCACAGCTCCATGGGAAGGGGAGGGTTTTAAGGTTGCCAGATGCAAATGCTGGTTATTTAAAAAAAAAAAAAATCTGGGAAACTCATGATCACAAAAGAAGCTTGAGACTGAATTTGGGGTCTTCAGAGGCAAACTCAACCATGAAGTGCTACCCAGATAACCTAGACAAAACCCTGTTCTATGTTTGGTGAGAGGAAGGTCCCACAGTTTTCCAAAGTCCTGTTCCACTGACTGATGACTCCGGTTTCTATTTTTAGATTCCCATAAAGATTTTTATTTTTTTTAAGATTTTATTTATTTATTCATGATAGACACACAGAGAGAGAGAGAGAGAGAGAAAGAGACACAGGCAGAAGCAGGCTCCATGCAGGGAGCCTGACATGGGACTTGATCCCGGGACTCCAGGATCAGGCCCTGGGCTGAAGGCGGTGCTACACCGCTGGGCCACCAGGGCTGCCCAAGATTTTTATTTTTTGTATAGAAACGCAACACAAGGCGTTTTCTGACATTATTTCAAAACAACCCTTGGAAGCGGCTAGAGCTGGCGTTTTCTTTTCAATGGCCTGTGAAGAGGAACACAGCCAAGGCAAAGAGGCTGCCCTCCAGACCTGGCCGCGGGCAGTAGGTGGGCTGCCAGCCCGTCCTTGCTCTCCCACCACTTTGTGGAGGAAGGCACTCTCGTCTGTGTGTCTGTTTTGCAACAACGGCCTTGATGTGACATCAGGTACCCAGAGGCAAACGCACTTCCCCACCGGCTGCCCCAGCCTGTAAGGAGGAGGGAGAGGAGGAGGAGGAGGGAAGGGGAAAGCAGACACTGTGGTTGCTCTGGTGCAGTCGGGGCTCCAGGGGTGCAGGAGGACGTGCACCTCACTTCTGGGGCGCAGGGGGGTGCAGGTAACTTGGGCAGGTGGGGGAGCGGGGAGCCAGCATCCCGCGCGTCTGGCAAACCAGAGTCGGTCCCCTCCCCGCGTGGCACCGCCTGGGACCCGTAGGTGACAGCCTCGGGACGGTTGCGCCCCAGCAGCTCCCTCCCGGCCGGGGTCCCGAGAGCGCGCCTGCACCTGCTCCGCGCGGCCCCTCCCACCTGTGCACCCCCGCCCCCCATACCGCCGCGCATCCCCAGCGCTGCGAGAATTAACAACCCTAAAACACCGCGCGGCTACAGAAGCAGAAAGTGCTAAATGTCAGGAGCTGGGGCAAGATTTAAAAAAAAAAAAAAAAAAAGGCAACGCACCCGAACCCAAGTCTGTACTTTAACTTTTTTAATAACGATTTTTTTTTTCTGGGCTGGAAGCTCGCGCCGAATCCTGGAGGAATTGCTAAATCAAATTAAGGTTATATTTTGCAACAGACTGGATGGAGCAATAAAGGAGAGCGCGCGGAAATGGGACTTCGCCCATCAATTAGATCTCTATTAGCAGCCAATGCAGGCTTCACCACAGGAAATGTCACATCCCTGCCCAGGCGGCCGCGGGGTCCCCCACCCCCAGCTCTCACCTCTCGCCTCCCCTAGAGTTAAACTCCTCGGGCGCACGCGCGGGAGCCAAGCAAGCCCCTTTGTTTCAACAAGGGTTTTTGTTTGCGTTTGGTTTTTCCTCCCGGTGGGTCTGGGAGGCCGGCGCCACCTGCTCCGCCGCCGCCCGCGCCGCGCGCTGACCCGGGACGCTCGGACAGGTTGCGGCGCCGACACCTGCGCGGTCCGCCGGGCGCTGGGCCGCGCGGTGCGGGGGCCGGGCGCGGGGCCTTATTAATATTAAACGCTTTATGACGGTTCTGAGCAGCCCATAATGGAAGGCGATTAACAAGACAATGGGCAGGGCCCTGAATGGCGGGGAGACTCATCTGCTATTATAGCTCCGGCCCGCCTCGGGGGCCCCGGCGTGCGAATTCCGCCTCGGGAACCGGACTCCGGGGTGCGGGGGGGTGGGGGGCGCGGATCCAGGGCAGGACGCGCGGGTGCGGCTCGCCGGGGGGTCGGGCCGCCGGGACAGCGCGCCCTGCGGGCCGCGGCCAGACCCTTGCGCGGGGTCCACTCGGACCGCGGCTTCTGTCGGGGAGCTGGCAGGTGTGCGCGCCCAAGCCCCGGGCTGCACCCCAGGACCCCCGGCTGGTCCCCCGCGCAGGGAAGGGAAGCGGGGCGCGACCCCCCAGCCTGGAGAGCGCGCCCGGGCCTCGGCCCCCGCCCCTCCGCTCCCCGCAGAACCGAGGCCTCTCATCCTCCTCGGGGGCCCCGGGTGGCCGCGCCCCTCGCCCGGGCGCCCCGCTTGCGCCCCCCACCCCGTCCCCCCAGGCCCCGCCCCGCACGCCCTCGCCCGAAGGAGACGAGGTGCCCAGCCCGGGAGGGAGCATAAAGGGGGCCCTGTTGCCGCCGCCGCCGCCCCATTCAGGGCCGAATTCAAATGGATATTTCCCCCGCGGCCCCGCCGCCGAGCCTCAATGCCTCAAAGGTGCAGAGCTGCCTCCGTGGACATGCTCTGGGGCTGATATTATGATTTTCATAATGCGCTTTTATGTGGCTCCAGACTCCTCCGGTGGGGAGCCCGCAGCGCCGCTGAAAGGGGCTGCCGCGAGCTGCGCGCCCCCCGCCGGCCTGAGTGGCACCGCGTGCCCCGGCGGGTGCTGCCCCGCGCCCCTCATTAGCATGCACCCAGCGCCCGCCCCGCCCCGACCGCTCCCCCGCGCGGGGGCCCCCGCGGGCCCGGGGCGGGGCGGGGCGGGAGGGGGAGGGAGCGGGGAGGGGGCGGGAGAGGGGACGGGAGGGGGCTGGGGAGGGAAGGCAGGGGAGTGGGAGGGGGCAGGGGAGGAGGAGGGGGGCGGGGGAGGGGCGGGAGGGGGCGGGGGAGGGAAGGCAGGGGAGTGGGAGGGGGCAGGGGAGGAGGAGGGGGGCGGGGGAGGGGGCAGGAGGGGGTGGGGGAGGGAAGGCAGGGGAGGGGGAGGGGATGAGGGCTGGGGAGAGGGAGGGGGCAGGGAGGGGGCGGGCAGGCAGGGGAGGGTGCGGGGGCAGAGGAGGGGGCGGGATGGGGCGGGGAATGAGGGCAGGGGAGGGGGCGGGGCGGGACAAGTGCGGGGATGGAGCGGTGCGGAGCCAAGGCCCTGGGGAAGGGGCCGGGCGGGGCGGGGGCGGAGCCAGGGAGGGGCGGGGCCTGAGAGGGGCGGGGCCTGAGAGGTGCAGGGCTGCCGTGCAGAACCGGGGGTGGGGTGGGGGTGGGGTGCAGTTTGGCTCTGAACCCCCAGCCAGCGTGGACCCGGCTCCTGGAAACTCTCCCAGGAGGGGCCTGGCAGCGACAGTGGTTCCCCAGGTGGCTGTGCCCCGGACCCCCAAGGCCCACACCTAGACCGATAGGTCTAGGTCTCAAGGTTCCTGCTGCAACTGAGCTGATGGCCCCTGGCTCAGGGTAGCTCAGTAGGTCCGGCCGGGGCAATCCCATAGCCGGGTTGCAAAGGCCAATCCTGGGCCCGTCCAGAGTTCTCAAAGCTCCTGTCCTCACCTACACTCAGTCCCCAGAGCTCATGGGATAACAGCTCAAGGCATCTTCCTTCCTTGCCTTCATTCCAGACTCAACGGCAGGAATTTGTCTGACACACTCAGGGCGGCTGAGAGTCCAAGTCGGACAAATGCTGTCCCAATAAAGACATAATAGGTCGGTATGTATGTATAACGGTGACACTGTAAAAAAGAAGGAGGGGAGAGAAAAGAGAAGGGGGAAAAAACTACACTCTGGAGGGACTTCCCAAATGAACTCATCATTTGCATTGATCCTAAATGGAGAATTAAAAAATATCATTCTGACTTAACCAAAATACAGATTACAGCAGGCCCTGTTGCTGTAGACTCAGGGCTACCATTCTTAAGTGATTCTCTCCACCAAATTTGGTAACTAGTCACAAGAACTCTCAGATAAAAGTTGTAAAGCTGTAGTTAACTCTATCCCTAAGGCCAAAGTTTAAAAAGGGGGGGGGGCAGGCACTCATAATTGCTCTCTAAAGTCAGGAGGCTACTATGAAGGTGGCCAAACACCAACTTTATTCATTTTTAAAAGGTCCAGCATATGTACAGATCATGAAAGACAGCCATCAGTATATGTCCTGCCCACCCCCCTCCTATTTGTTCAGAAGGTAGACATGTACCAATAAATACATTTACAAGCCCAAAATTCGTTGCCTTAAATAGCAGCAAGAGGAACCAGGCATTCAGAGTTAGATTTACCTGCTGTTAACATCCCAGGAGCAGTTGCCCCATAAACCCTCAGGGCCAAATCATAACCCCAGTTGCTCATCCTCTTTTTGTTGTTGTTGTTGTTGGCATGATTAGAGGAGTATCATGGTATTGTCAATGCCCACCGCGCACTGGGCAATGAAAACTAGCCCCCTGTTCCGTCTGCAGTAATGCCACAAGGTGGGTCAAGAATCAGTGTCAGGTTGGATTTCTATTCATCTACACGAAGGCCTTTGGGGTTCACTCTAGACTTGAAAATTTTTTGTGACCTAGAACTAAGCAATCGATCCAGAAATACAACCCACAGATTCCATCCCCAGAGTGGTCCGGGTGGGTGTTTGATCGTCCTCCTCAAACTAGCTGCATTGCTTGTGTTTACGGATCCACTGATGCAGCCCTGCATATCTAATGAGGTGATCCCCAATTACAGCTAAAATCTGTTCTTCCTGGTTTGCTGCAGTGCAATGAAAGATAACTACATCTGAAATTCCGGACCGGCAGCTGCTCATAGATTTCTTCATTAAATAAACATCGGGATACCTGCTGATTGAACCCATTTTGGGGTTTCGATATGAATGGCTCTTTAAAACCCTTCCCATATGTTAGCCTCTATTAAATCCCACAACTAGCTGCCTCCACATCAGAGGCTATTAAATCCTTATTAAAACTTGAAAATGTTCTAAAGTAAAATTGCATTGCATGCTTGCAAAGAAGTGATAAAGTGCCGTTTTTAACACACAGTTTTGTAAAGCCTGCATGTGGTAGCCCAGATCAGAAGGTCAAATCACTCAGAAAATTCATGACACCCACCTAGATGGCTTTTGTTTACATGAGTCAACTGAACGAGAGAGGAAAGATAGTTGGTTTAAATTATTTAGCTTGTATGCCTTTTAAGCCCTGAAAAAAAGGCTCAGTAAACCCCATCAGTTTCAGAAACTGTGAGATTTGACAATAACTACCAAAACAATCGCCCTCATAGAGGAGATGATGATACCAAGTTAATGAATGTCATTATTAAAAATAAGAAGACTATAACCCCCGCCCGTTGTGCATGTTAAAAGATTTTTTGGAAGGCATAGTTGGTAATTGTCAAATTATGGATTTGTGTCAAATGATGAGTTTAAAATATTACAGTATTAGGAAAAGAAGTGAATTCTATACGGCTTGCTTAGGATGTGGTGGTAGTTAGAGAAGTGAGGGGCGAAATGAAGTAGACAATAAATTCGGGATTTATCTGCAGGCAAACTGAACAGCTGTGGTTCCAAATACCTTCTTTTCCACTCACCTGCAATATTTTTCCTCTTTGTACGTGCAGGCACAGCCTTTTTTTTTTTTTCTTTTCTTTTTTCTTTTTTTTTTAATCTTTTCTTCTTTTTGTCTACCTGAAGCATTTTCACTTCCTTTTATTGCAAGTAGGGAGACAGGAATAGGAATGCTGAGGGGAATATCTGGAAAATTCTCTCAAGAATGGAAATCTTTCATGAAAGGAGAACTTCTACAGCCCAACTCCCCAAATTGGGCTGCTGGCAAGGATTTAACTGAACTTGTGATTCCTTTGCCTATGCAGACAGTAGCTTATTTACAGGTCTGCTGTGGGTGGAAGGTAGATCTTGCAAGAATTGGATGTAAATGCCTTTGGGGTTCCTTTTTCTTTTTTATTTCTTTTTTTAAGGACATGGGAAAGAATACTGGAGAAACATGCCCCTGATTCAGTAAAGGACAGGAAAGGAGAGGGAGAGGGCAGCCCCGGTGGCTTGGCGGTTTAGCGCCGCCTGCAGCCTGGGGTGTGATCCTGGGGACCCTGGATCGAGTCCCATGACAGGCTCCCTGCATGGAGCCTACTTTTCCCTCTGCCTCTGCCTCTCTCTCTGCCTCTATGAATAAATAAATAAAGTCTTAAAAAAAAAAAAAGGAAAGGGAGAGAAACCTCAGTTGCTCTTGGAGTCCTACCCTGAGTGTCCATGGTGATCACCATTTTATCTGCACAGGCTCCGTTTTCTCACCTAAAAATAGGAAGTCAGGTTGATCCAGACATTCCCTCTCCCATCTATAGTTTCGATGCTTCAGGAAACCAGTGCCTGCCAAAGCCCAATCGCTTCATGCCTGGTCACAAACTCAAATGCATGTTTCCAGAATGTAACTCCAAATCCGAAGTGTTCAATTCACGCTTTACCATTTGTCCTTTGCGCTATACTTAGAGACCACAGCGCTACATATGGTGGCTTGACATTTCTCTGCTGATCGATAGGGCCCCGTCTCTTACCAACAATGACAATAATCAAATGGCTTTCACTGCATGTACAGAACACATTAAAATTCCCAAATAAAAATTTTATAAGTGACTTTTTGATGTGTGGATGGATTCCTGAGAGAAGCTGTGTGAAATGGACGCCAGTGGTGAACAAAAGTCTACCATCCCACGTATTCAGATAACAATTTCAGATATGCCTTTATAGTATCACGATGGAAAGTGACTAACAATATTTTGACTTTTCCACTGTACTTCTCCCTTGTCCATCTTCCATACTGAATAGATTTCATGAATACACCTAAAATACATTTTAAGAGAAAAAGAAAGGGGCACCTGGGTGGCTCAGTCGGTGAAACATCTGCCTTCAGCTCAGGTCATGATCCCACGATCCTGGGATCAAGCCCCACATCTCATCTAGTCCCTATCCCTCTGCCCACCCCCCACTCATGCTCTCCCTCTCAAATAAGTAAATAAAATCTTAAAACACACACACACACAAAAGCAAAAAAGAATGACAGGGCATTAGGAAAAATATTAAACAAGATAAATAATCATGCTTTCTCCTCTTTACAAATCTGGTATTTGCAACGGTATTTCTGAATTCCAGAGAATAGTTTTTAAATGAAAATATCACTTAATAGATGCTTTTTTACCATATAAAAAAGTAAAGTTGGTAATAAAATGGCACTGAAAGGGTGAGATAAAAGGTCTTTCAGAGAGCTATACCTTAAGTTAAAATGTTTACTACTTGACAGCAAGATTTATTAAAGACAAATGAGAGTTGGGAATTTCTTTGAGCCTCCAGTTGCTATTTTAAATTTTACATGGTGAGAGTGTGTCCAAAAACTGCAAATTATTTTAGCTAATAAAGACCTCTTAAATAACTGTAGTCACAGCTATGTGCTTCATTCAAAACTAATAAAGCCAGTAAGTTAATAACAGTAATTAACTCCCAGTGTACCGCACTCCCTTCTATAGATGCTCTGCAATGTACATTTGATATTAAGTTAGCAAGTATGGGAGAGAAAACACAAAAAGATGATGCTCCTGGGATGAATATGGGAAAAAATTCTTACACCAAGAAACAGAAATGTGTTTGCCACACAATTGTGCATGCCCCCATAAGATCTCTGAGCTCTTGAGGATGCATCAGATCATTAATTCATAAATAGCCGGGAATGGCAAGCATGGTTTCCCCATGAAGAGCCAGTTCTTTTCTTCAAGTCTCTTTTGAAATAGCTGGTTAACTAAAAGTGTTGGGAAGGGATTATCAAAATGAACGTTTTGAGGAGAAGAGACTCAAGAAGATTTTAAAGAAGGAGGAATTAAGGTGAGATGATCAGTGAGTAGGAAGTGATGTGTAATGTACGCTGAATAAGCAGATTATTTTTTGAATAACAAAGAGGGAAAATGTATAATGTCATTATTTACTTAGAAATGATCTCAGCTAACATCTTGAAAGGTCTCTGGAGGTAGTGGGTTAAATACCGTTTTGGGGTTTCTTTCTGCTATTTCTTTTTAGGGTTTCCTTTTATTCACCTTATACAAAAGGCCATTCGTCAAGTTCAAGAATAGGAAGGACCCAGTGCCAGTGGGTGTAGTAGTTGTTGTTGTTAGGAAAATGAGTTTACATCCCAGCATGGTGTCTAAAATGGTAGCTAAAGTGCCCCACAAGCAACCACTGAGCAAATGGAATTTCCATACAAGTCATGGGCTTCTGCAAACCAATCTATTTGCAGAGAATTATCTGAATCAGACCCATATCCTATTGATTTGAGCAATAAAAGAAAAAGAAAAGAAAAACCTTTTCTTGTGTTTTGGGGGAAACAACACGCACCAACAAGGAAGAAAAAAAAAAAGGAAACCCAAAGCAACACACTTAGCAACTCAGTAGGGAAAAAGGTCAGGCTACTATTGACAAGTATGTAAAGACACCTCCTAAACCATGGGAAAACATGTATAAATCGGTTCGACTCACTGCATTCAGAACCCATGGCAGGGACTCACAAAACTGCACTTTGGCATTGTTGGCCTGAAAGGATATCTATTTATCATCTTATAAGACAGCTCGAATGATCTTTATCTACTTTGCCCACTTTCTGACCCAAATTCAGGGTTTTTATGGAAAATTGCAGTCAGTTTGATTGATGAAATCCAAAGATGTCTAAAATGGCACCAAAGATCTCCAACTGTGCAGACTCCAGCCGGGGGCTTCAATGTTGGCATTGTTCCTGCAGGAATAAAAAAAAAAAGAAAGAAAAAGAAAAAGAAAGAAATAAAGAAAGAAAGAAAAAGAGAAAGTTGAGAAAAACAGGCAAAAGTTAGGGGATTTCTGCTTTAAAACTTCAAATTTCAATGAAGATCCCCAAACCCATTATCCCTGTTCACACGTGCGAACCGGGCGCACATCAAAGTATTTCCCACACATCGCAACAAAACCGGGTTTTGTAACCCGCTGAATGGCTGCGTCGACGGAGCGAGCAGGTTTCCGGAAAGGGGGCGCGCGGGGCGCGCGGGGGGCGCGGGGGGGGCACGGGGGGCGCGGGAGGCGCTGGGGGGCGCAGGGCACGGGGGATGCGCAGGGGCACGGGGAGCACGGGGGGGGGCGCGGGGGGGGCGAGGGGCACGGGGGCGTCGCGGGGCACGGGGGATGCGCGGGGGCACGGGGAGCATGGAGGGCGCGCGGGGAGCACGGGGGGCGCGCACGGGGCGCGGGGCTCACGGGGGCGCGCGGGGGGCGCAGGCCTGGGGAGCACGAGGGATGCGCGGGGGCACGGGGGTGTGCGGGGAGCGTGGGCCTGGGGAGCACGGGGGGCGCGCGGGGAGCGCGGGCCTGGGGAGCACGGAGGGCGCAGGCCTCGGGGAGCACGGGGGCACGGGTAGCACGGGGGCGCGCAGGGAGCGCGGGCCTGGGGAGCACGGGGGATGCGCGGGGGCGCGGGGCGCGCGGGGGGCGCGCACGGGGCGCGGGGCTCACGGGGGGCGCGCGGGGCGCAGGCCTGGGGAGCACGAGGGATGCGCGGGAGCACGGGGGCGCGCGGGGGGCGCAGGCCTGGGGAGCACGAGGGATGCGCGGGAGCACGGGGGGCGCAGGCCTCGGGGAGCGCGGGCCTGGGGAGCACGGGCCTGGGGAGCACGGGGGGCGCAGGCCTCGGGGAGCACGGGGGCACGGGTAGCACGGGGGCGCGCAGGGAGCGCGGGCCTCGGGAGCACGGGGGATGCGCGGGGGCGCGGGGCGCGCGGGGGGCGCGCGGGGGGGGGCGCGGGGCTGGGCCGCTGCCCCCACCACGGGGGCGTGGAGCCGGGCGCCCCCGACCTCGGGTCCCCTCCGGGCGGGGGCGGGGCGGCGGCCGAGCGCACCCCTCTCCCCTTCCCTCCCCTCCCGCCCGCCGCCGGCGCCGCTATTAACCCAAATCCAGACCCGGGCGGAGGCACCGGCGCCAAGGCCCCCGCGGAAGCAGGGTATGAGCCGCGATGGTCTCCGAAGCCTCGCTGGGGTTTTGGGGGCCAATGCATTCTAGTGAATGTTGTCACCTGCCTAATTGTTCCAGGCAGGCCCCCCTCCCCTCCCCCATTAGTAATAATAGCTGGGGCGCGCCTCCCACCCGGTTACCAGGCCCGGGAGCTGATGAATGAACCCCCTCGTAGGGGAAAATCTTGGGAGCTGTCTTCCGTCGTATTACCCAAGGGGGCCGGCTATAAATCTTCCTTCATTTTAACCACATTTACCCTCATCCTCCTCGGGGCTAGGGATGCTGCGTTAAGATTGCACTGATGTGCCAACGCTCTGGACCAGCTGCTCCTAAATACAGACAGGTCCTTGTCAATTAAGGCTTTGAGAAGCAGGTCCTCGGGGCCCTGGGGCATTGGAGCAGCCAGCAGCGTGCAGCCCCCACAATTAGTATCCATTTGGAAGGGACCTTCGGGGCACAAATGCACAGGCAAAGGAAGAATCAAAACACCAGGCAACTTCAATTCTGGAAATGGGTCGCGTAAGTGTCGTGAAACTGAACAGACGGCCCCCAAGAAGGGAGCTAAGATTTCTGCGGCAAGCTGGGCCTCTCCCACCCCCCTTCCCAGTATCTCCCCTTTGTCCTGTTTCCAGCCGGGCAGTAGGCTGAGCCTGCCCATAGGTTTGGGGAGGGGGGCGGGAAGGAAAGATAAATGAATACCGTTAGTTCGCCTGCTCGAAGCTGAGGTTGTCTCTCGGTGGCTTTTGTGGCCACCTCAAGCAGCTGGTCCACCCTGCCCGGACCCTGGCCTTTGGCCCAAAGGGCGCTGGACAAGGCAAGCGCTCCAAGGAGAAGAGCGGCGATGTATCAGGTCAGGGAGGCCAAGCGGCCGGTGGGCCAAGCAGAGCATTAGCGGCTCAGCTGAACAAAACCCAAAAGGCTCAGGGGGCCCCCGGGCACCGGGAGGGAAGGTGTTTGTTTAAGCGATTAGGAGCAGTTGGTAGTTAGGGGCGGAGGAAAGGGCAGAGCTTGTGACACGGGGCAACTTAGCTGGACAGCAAGGGTGGACATTCAGAGGACATCACTGTTTAAGGCTATGTGACCCCACCAAGTTCAAGAACAGAGCAAACAGCACAGGCCATTAGGGACAGCCGTCACCCGATGGCAACAAAGCCAAGAGGGGCATGGAGAAAAATGTTTCAATATCAAATATGGAATGGTATTAGGGACCAGGGCAGGAGGTCATCGAAAGTCAACAAGAGTTTAGGCTTAAGTAGAGAAAGAATTTAATATCAAAAATGCATAAATCTGCAAAGGAGGCAGCTCCATAATGGAGATAAAAGAACCAGTTCGGTCAACAGTCTGTGATAATGGCACCATAATAGATAGCATCAAGTTGTTAATGTTTAGCACAAAAGTTCGGAGAATGGAAGGACAGGCAGCTTCTTTAATGGAGAACCTGCTGGAAGATTTCCATAGGCCACCAGGGATGAATGGTCGCTAACGAGCTGCTTTATCAAGAAAGAGGTGGGCCTGTGCCTTGAGGTTCCTTGGGGTTTCAACCCACCCTCACTCCTCCTCCCTCCCCCCAAGTTTTCCCTCCCAGAGGCCCCGAGGCAAATGTTCTCTAAAGAGCCAAAATGCCCTTTCTCCCGGTACCCACTGTGATTTTCCCTCTCCTGTTTCAGCAAGGACGTGAGTGAGCTAACCAAGTTCCCAGCAAGGAACATAATTACGAAAAGAACGTGTTGCTTTGGTTTGGTTTGATTTTTTTCCTGCTGAGAAGAAAAACATGTATTTCTTCAGCGGGATGGATCAGTCAAAAGCCCCTAAACGATTTCTCGCTTCCCTCCCTTTTCCGATCAATAACAAATCTCATTTTTAAGGAAACTTTCAGTAACAGAGTCCTTAAAATTCAGCGAAGCCTGCTGAAGAAAGTATTTCTGCTGCGTGCGAGGTCTCTGGGACTTTGCCTACAAATGAAAAAAGACCCCTTGACCGGCCCCCCAGGACAGGGCGAGTCCGGGAGAGACCATCTGTCCTATCTTGATGGCAGCACGGTAGGCGGCAAGTGACTCCGACTGTGCCTACTTGCCCCCCGAGACTCAGCGTCCCCCGAGGCTGCAGGACCCACAGAGCCCACCCTGGGGCGGCCACCGCTGCAGCGGGAGTCCCGGGGGCCGGGTCTCTATCTCTGTTGCCCTAAGGCTAGTTAGTTTTCCAAACACATTGACATAGTCATCAGAGTTGGTCCTTAGAACTACCTTGGTGCAGCCCCCGCCCTACAGGCGAGAAAACTGATCTGAAAGATTAGATATGCCGACTCCGTTCCAGCCGGGGACAGCCAGGTCCCACTTTCCCTACCCTTTTCCTCTATTTTGGGAACTCGAAGTTCAGGAGCACACTTAGAGACGGATGTCCCCGTTAGAGGAGACACGTCTTAGAGACGTGAACTCTGATTTACGTTCACGTCTCCGCTGTAAATACGACTCGCAGGGGTCGTAGGTACGTCTCAGAGCACGTGGGGACTCAGGCGGGGGTGGGGGGGGCTCTTGGGACTTCCAGAGCATGTGTCCAAACACGTTCATTTCACGCATGAGAAAACCGAGGCTCAGAGGCGGTCCGCACCCCATCCAAGGCTGGAAATGGCAAATTTAGGCCCACCCTGAGTCCTGTGGCCCCACGACCAGGCTACATGGGCCACCCTTGTACCCACTCATTTTCTCCCAAGGAAACTGCGAGTTCCTTGAGTGCATTGCTTTCCGTTTTTCTTGGGTCTCACATGCAACTGTCTCCTCACAAAGCGTTTGTGGAGTTAATTAAAGACTAGCTAATGGCAAGTGTGTGGATGGATGGGATTAGGAGCGCAAACCAAAGGGATACCAGTCTGGGCCTACCTCCAACGACACTGACAGCGCCGGGCGAAGACCAAACTGCAGATGTCTGGACCTTTAAGTGATCCCTTTTGAATGGCAAGAAAACATGCTACAAGGAAAACCAGCGCCAGAGTTGGGGGACCCAGAGATCCCAGTTTCATAACAGCTACCAAGTCGAGGTCCGGGTCCTGCAATTGCCACTCCCCATCACGCTTGAGCAAGGAGAGCCAAGGCCACAGGACCTAAGCTCAACAGAGTTCACCCCAGCAAGGTCCAGCCCCAGCCCCTCACATAGTCCCCTGCAGGGAGGGGTCCGGAGGCTCTAACTGAATGGAGGGGGACAAGACGTGCTACGCCCTCACGCCTGGAGGTGACCTGACCACCGGACTCCTAAGAGCCCTCCCACCTCTAAAGTCCTAAGATGTTGGCCTGGTCCTCTGGCCAGCTCAAGGCCAGCTGGGCCTATCTAGGCTGGAGATGACGCGCCAAGGGTCCCCGCACCCCCACCCATCAACCCAGAGGAAGCCTCGGAGAGCAAGGCTGGCCCTGGCGTTTCCAGCCAGCTCCAGCGGGGGATCCTTGCTGGACACAGGCCTGGCCAGGCCATTCCCTGGAATCTTTGAAATCACTCTCCTTCCCCTCCCCTCCATCAGCTCCCTCCTGTCCTGGCGCCTGGCGACCAGCCACGTGGCGCCAGCAGGGGCCCTCTCGGGTGGGCGGCCAGCACCCTCGCTAGATCAGGTCACTGGAGCCCACGGGCGCCAGGCCGCTCGGGCAGCCGGGGACCCAGCAAGCAGTGGGCACCCAGGACAGCTGCCCTTCCCTCCCCCGCTGGCCGAGGACCGGCCGCCCGGTGAGAGCTCAAGGTGACTTCAGGTCTCCAGGAAAGGTGGGGATACCGCCCCCCAACAGCGCGAGCTGGGAGAAACCGGGGCCTTGGCAGAGAAGCGAAGCTTGGGCGCCGGACAAAGCGGGAGACGGGAATGTGCCGTTTCCAAGCCTTTTTTTAAATTCCCCTCAAGAAAAATGTAATTTGGCTAAATGCAGCAAAGGTTTTCCGCGGGTTCAGGGGGTCAAGCAGATGTAGACAAGCGCAGGGGAGTTATTTATGTCAAGTCGGGTTATTGTACAGGCGAGAGAAAGAAAGGCCGGGCGCGGCGGCCAGTGGCCTGCGGGGTCAGGGTGGAAGGCTGAGCGTGCAGCCTGGCGGGACGGTAATTGCCCCGGGTCTGACACGACGCCGGGCTCGGGCGCCTCCATCCATCTCCATCCATTTAGCGACGCCCCCCCCCCACCACCACCAGGCGGGAGGCCGGGCTTGGGCCTCAGCTCCGAATAATGAGAACAATTGTCTCCCCGCCTGGCACTGCCCTTATCTGCTCCCGGCTCGCAGCCCTCTCCTTCCTCTGACCCCACTTGTCCCCCGGCCTTGGCGACCGCATCGGATAGGATGTGAGCTGGGGACCAGGTGGGCCCCGAGCGCAGCGTGGCCGGGCCGGGAGGCCTGGGAGGAGGCCGGGCTGAGCCCACGCTGGTCCCCGCTTGGGTCCGGGCCCCCTGCCTCCTCCTCCAAGCCCGCGGCCCAGCCACCCGGCCTCGCTTTCCAAACCCGGGACCCTCCGGATCTACCTCTAGAAGTTTCCATCAGCGCTGGGGGCCGGTCAAGATTCTTCCCCTCTGACAATTTAATAGTCCCAAGTCATCATCTGTGTGACATTGGCCATCCATCTTGTCCCAGGGGAGGACAAAGCCTGGCCTCCCGGACTCCAGGCCTCTCCCTCCCCAGCTCTTTCTATTTTGGGCGGCCTCCCCACAATGGCATCCTTATGATCCATAATGGTGATGTTTATGAAGGCAGCAATACCAGTGTATGAAGACAATTTTATGCCTAATTAGGGAATGATGTAACCCGGGAGAAGACAAAGAGGAGCTGTCCCCCCTCCCGTCTCTCTCTCTTCAATCACACCCCAAATTTCCTTGGCCGTCCCCTCGCGCTCTGGGCTCCAGGGCTCTGTTCGGACAGCATCGGGGCTCCCCATGCCCTGCCGGCGGGGTGGCCTGCGGGGCCGGGCGTGGGGTGAAGGCTGCGGGGCGGGAGGGGCAGACCGGGCACTGGGGCTTGAGATTCGGGACCGCGCTCTTGCACTTTCTCTCTTCCCCATGCGCTCCCATCCGAGGGGACCTCACCCCTGGGAAGACTCCAATAAATGCAACCCGGCGCCACTCGATTCCGGGGATAATTTTTAATATATATGCAATAAATGTTCACTTTGTTAGATTGAATGACAGACAATAATATCGGCAAATCTTCATATCCATCCATTACCAGCAAATGAGCCGCACAAAGGACAGATTTGCTTTTGATTAATTTATTTGCAGACTCGGGTTGATAAAGCAATAACTATTTGGTTAAACTTGACATTTGGTCTTCGGGGGGTTATCAGACAAATCCCTGTCGTTCGAGAGAGATAATAAAGTTGTTTAAAGGGGATTAATTATTAATTGGCTGCAATTAATTTCCCCCCTTTGCTCGGCTGCTGCCACAAGGTGCATCCCTCACCCACAAACAAAAGGCAGGCTTTGCCCCACTCTACCGACCTAGGGGAGCGGGGGTCCCCGAAGCCCGGGTGGATGCGTGGCCTCTTGCACCCTTATTCTTGTGCTATTTTAATGAACCACCAAGCCTGGTGAAACGTGCCCGTTTGGAGCCCCTGAACTCTGCGTCCAGAAGCTTTTCTTGAATCAGGGGTCCAAGGAACATCCATTTGAGGATGGCGGCCTCTGAACAAGCGGCTTCCCTGGTCTAGATAGCTTCGGTGATTCAGCGCGTCGGTTCATCCTGGTTGTTCTAGGCCCACGTCCTCCAGTGCGTCTCCCGGGGTCAGCATCTGGGGGTGGCTGAGCCCCAAGGTCCCCTCTGCCCGCCCGCCCTCGCTGCTCCTCCCTGGAGGCCACTGGGCGCAGGGAGGCCGCGGTCCTGCGTGGACGCCTTCGGACTGCAGAGGAATGGGCTCCCGCAGCGGCCTTGGCCTCTCGGTGACCTTCACGCCCCTTCCCTTGCTAATAACCTGCCTCGATTGTAGGAACGCATCCCGAGGCATCCCGAGGCATCCCGAGGCATCCCGAGGCATCCCGAGGCGCGAGCCGGCAAAGCCCGGGCTGCCCAACGAGGCCTGCATCGGGGGCGCACGGGGCGGGGTCCAGCCGGGCGGGCCGCTGCCCCCGGGCTCAGCGAAGGGGCGAAGCGG